>NC_042978.1:35728003-36015756 GCF_901001165.1 Salmo trutta | reverse complement strand
TCCAACTAACTGTGTCCCTCACACCCCCGACCTGACCTACGTATCCAACTAACTGGCTCCTCACACCCCCGATCTGACGTACGTATCCAACTAAACTGTTCCCTCACACCCGACCTGAACTACGTATCCAACTAACTGTCTCACTCACACCCCGACTGACGTACGTATCCAACTAACTGTTCTCCCTCACACCCCCGACCTGACCTACGTATCCAACTAATTGTTCTCCCTCACACCCCGACCCTGGACCTGCGTATCCAACTAACTGTCTCCCTCACACCCCGACCTGACCCTACGTATCCAACTAACTGTCTCCCTCACACCCCCGACCCTGACCCCTAGTATCCAACTAACTGTCTCCCTCACACCCAGACATGACCTACGTATTCCAACTAACTGTCTCCCTCACACCCCGCACCCCTGACATACGTATCCAACTAACTGTCTCCCTCACACCCCCGACCTGACCTACGTATCCCAACTAACTGTATCCCTCACACCCCGACCTGACCTACGTATCCAACATCCAACTAACTGTCTCCCTCACAACCCCGACCTGACCTACGTATCCAACTAACTGTCTCCCTCACACCCCAGACCTGACCTACGTATCCACTAACTGTGTCCCTCACACCCCCCCGAACTGACCCTACGTATCCAATTAACTGTCTCACTCACACCCCCGACCTGACCTACGTATCCAACTAACTGTCTCCCTCACACCCCGACCTGACCTACGTATCCAACTAACTGTCTCCCTCACACCCCCGACCTGACCTACGTATCCAACTAACTGTCTCCCTCACACCCCGACCTGACCTACGTATCCAACTAACTGTGTCCCTCACACCCCGATCTGACGTACGTATCCAACTAACTGTCTCCCTCACAACCCCCGAACTGACCCTAAGTATCCAACAACGGTCCTCCCTCACACCCCGTACCTGACCTACAGTATCCAACTAACTGTCTCCCTCACACCCCTGACCTGGACCTACGTATCCAACTAACTGTCCCTCCCTCACACCACCCGACCTGGACGTACGTATACAAACTAACTGTCTCCCTCACACCCCCGACCGTGACCTACGTATCCAACTAACTGTATCCCTCACACCCGACCGACTACGTATCTCAATAAACGTCTCCCTCACACCCGCCGACTAATACGGAGCAACTAACCTGTCTCCCTCACACCCCCGACCTGAACTACTGTATCAACTACTGTCGCCCTCACACCCCCGACCTGACCTACGTATCCAACTAACTGTCTCCTCACACCCCCGACCTGACCTACGTATCCAACATAACTGTCTCCCTCACACCCCCCGACCGAACACTACGTATCCAACTAACTGTCCCTCCCTCAACACCCGACCTGACATACGTATCCAACTAACTGTCTCCCTCACACCCACGACCTACCTACGTATCAACTAACTGTCTCCCTCACACCCCGACCTTACCTACGTATCCAACTAACTGTCTCCCTCACACCCCCGACCTGACGTACGTATCCAACTAACTGTTTCCCTCCCACCCCGACCTGACCTAAGTATCCAACTAACTGTCTCCCTCACACCCTGACCTGACCAATGTATCCAACTAACTGTCTCCCTCACACCCCGACCTGACCTACGTATCCAACTAACTGTCTCCCTCACACCCCGACCTGACGTACGTATCCAACTAACTGTCTCCCTCACACCCCGACCTGACGTACGATCCAACTAACTGTCTCCCTCACACCCCGACCTGACCTACGTATCCAACTAACTGTCTCCCTCACACCCCCGACCTGACCTACGTATCCAAATAACTGTCTCCCTCACACCCCCGACCTGACCTACGTATCCAACTAACTGTCTCCCTCACACCCCCGACCTGACCTACGTATCCAACTAACTGTCTCCCTCACACCCCCGACCTGACCTACGTATCCAACTAACTGTCTCCCTCACACCCCGACCTTACCTACGTATCCAACTAACTGTCTCCCTCACACCCCCGATCTGACGTACGTATCCAACTAACTGTTTCCCTCCCACCCCGACCTGACCTAAGTATCCAACTAACTGTCTCCCTCACACCCTGACCTGACCAATGTATCCAACTAACTGTCTCCCTCACACCCCGACCTGACCTACGTATCCAACTAACTGTCTCCCTCACACCCCGACCTGACGTACGTATCCAACTAACTGTCTCCCTCACACCCCGACCTGACGTACGTATCCAACTAACTGTCTCCCTCACACCCCGACCTGACCTACGTATCCAACTAACTGTCTCCCTCACACCCCCGACCTGACCTACGTATCCAAATAACTGTCTCGCTCACACCCCCGACATGACCTACGTATCCAAGTAACTGTCTCCCTCACACCCCCGACCTGACCTACGTATCAGACTAACTGTGTCCCTCACACCCCCGACCTGACCTACGTATCCAACTAACTGTCTCCCTCACACCCCCGACCTGACCTACGTATCCAACTAACTGTGTCCCTCACACCCCGACCTGACCTACGTATCCAACTAACTGTCTCCCTCACACCCCCGATCTGACGTATGTATCCAACTAACTGTCTCCCTCACACCCCGACCTGACCTAAGTATCCAACTAACTGTCTCCCTCACACCCCGACCTGACCTACGTATCCAACTAACTGTCTCCCTCACACCCGACCTGACCTACTTATCCAACTAACTGTCTCCCTCACACCCCCGACCTGACCTACGTATCCAACTAACTGTCTCCCTCACACCCCGACCTGACGTACGTATCCAACTAACTGTCTCCCTCACACCCCGACCTGACGTACGTATCCAACTAACTGTCTCACTCACACCCCGACCTGACCTACGTATCCAACTAACTGTCTCCCTCACACCCCGACCTGACGTACGTATCCAACTAACTGTGTCCCTCACACCCCGACCTGACCTACGTATCCAACTAACTGTTTCCCTCACACCCCGACCTGACGTACGTATCCAACTAACTGTGTCCCTCACACCCCGACCTGACCTACGTATCCAACTAACTGTCTCCCTCACACCCCGACCTGACCTACGTATCCAACTAACTGTCTCCCTCACACCCCCGACCTGACCTACGTATCCAACTATCTGTGTCCCTCACACCCCGACCTGACGTATGTATCCTACTAACTGTCTCCCGCACACCCCCGACCTGACCTACGTATCCAACTAACTGCCTCCCTCACACCCTGACCTGACCTACGTATCCAACTAACTGTCTCCCTCACACCCCCGACCTGACCTACGTATCCAACTAACTGTGTCCCTCACACCCCGACCTGACCTACGTATCCAACTAACTGTCTCCCTCACACCCCCGGCCTGACGTACGTATCCAACTAACTGTCTCCCTCACACCCCCGACCTGACCTACGTATCCAACTAACTGTCTCCCTCACACCCCCGACCTGACCTGCGTATCCAAGTAACTGTCTCCCTCACACCCCGATCTGACCTACGTATCCAACTAACTGTGTCCCTCACACCCCGACCTGACGTACCTATCCAACTAACTGTTTCCCTCACACCCCGACCTGACGTACGTATCCAACTAACTGTGTCCCTCACACCCCGACCTGACCTACGTATCCATCTAACTGTCTCCCTCATACCCCGACCTGACCTACGTATCCAACTAATTGTCTCCCTCACACCCCCGACCAGACCTACGTATCCAACTAACTGTCTCCCTCACACCCCCGACCTGACCTACGAATCCAACTAATTGTCTCCCTTACACCCCGACCTGACCTACGTATCCAACTAATTGTCTCCCTCACACCCCGACCTGACCTACGTATCCAACTAACTGTCTCCCTCACACCCCCGGCCTGACGTACGTATCCAACTAACTGCCTCCCTCACACCCCCGACCTGACGTACGTATCCAACTAACTGTCTCCCTCACACCCCGACCTGACCTACGTATCCAACTAACTGTCTCCCTCACACCCCCGACCTGACCTACGAATCCAACTAACTGTCTCCCTCACACCCCGACCTGACCTACGTATCCAACTAACTGTCTCCCTCACACCCCCGACCTGACCTACGTATCCAACTAACTGTCTCCCTCACACCCCGACCTGACGTACGTATCCAACTAACTGTCTCCCTCACACCCCGACCTGACGTACGTATCCAACTAACTGTCTCCCTCACACCCCGACCTGACCTACGTATCCAACTAACTGTCTCCCTCACACCCCCGACCTGACCTACGTATCCAACTTACTGTCTCCCTCACACCCCCGACCTGACCTACGTATCCAACTAACTGTCTCCCTCACACCCCGACCTGACCTACGTATCGAACTAACTGTCTCCCTCACACCCCCGACCTGACCTACGTATCCAACTAACTGTCTCCCTCACACCCCGACCTGACCTACGTATCCAACTAACTGTCTCCCTCACACCCCCGACCTGACCTACGTATCCAACTAACTGTCTCCCTCACACCCCCGACCTGACCTACGTATCCAACTAACTGTCTCCCTCACACCCCGACCTGACCTACGTATCCAACTAACTGTCTCCCTCACACCCCCGACCTGACCTACGTATCCAACTAACTGTCTCCCTCACACCCCGACCTGACCTACGTATCCAACTAACTGTCTCCCTCACACCCCCGACCTGACCTTCGTATCCAACTAACTGTGTCCCTCACACCCCGACCTGACCTACGTATCCAACTAACTATGTCCCTCACACGCCCGACCTGACCTACGTATCCAACTAACTGTGTCCCTCACACCCCCGACCTGACCTACGTATCAAACTAACTGGCTCCCTCACACCACCGATCTGACGTACGTATCCAACTAACTGTCTCCCTCACACCCCGACCTGAACTACGTATCCAACTAACTGTCTCACTCACACCCCGACCTGACGTACGTATCCAACTAACTGTCTCCCTCACACCCCCCGACCTGACCTACGTATCCAACTAATTGTCACCCTCACACCCCGACCTGACCTGCGTATCCAACTAACTGTCTCCCTCACACCCCGACCTGACCTACGTATCCAACTAACTGTCTCCCTCACACCCCCGACCTGACCTACGTATCCAACTAACTGTCTCCCTCACACCCAGACCTGACCTACGTATCCAACTAACTGTCTCCCTCACACCCCGACCTGACATACGTATCCAACTAACTGTCTCCCTCACACCCCCGACCTGACCTACGTATCCAACTAACTGTATCCCTCACACCCCGACCTGACCTACGTATCCAACTAACTGTCTCCCTCACACCCCCGACCTGACCTACGTATCCAACTAACTGTCTCCCTCACACCCCCGACCTGACCTACGTATCCAACTAACTGTGTCCCTCACACCCCCGAACTGACCTACGTATCCAATTAACTGTCTCCCTCACACCCCCGACCTGACCTACGTATCCAACTAACTGTCTCCCTCACACCCCCGACCTGACCTACGTATCCAACTAACTGTCTCCCTCACACCCCCGACCTGACCTACGTATCCAACTAACTGTCTCCCTCACACCCCGACCTGACCTACGTATCCAACTAACTGTGTCTCACACACCCCCGATCTGACGTACGTATCCAACTAACTGTCTCCCTCACACCCCGAACTGACCTAAGTATCCAACTAACTGTCTCCCTCACACCCCGACCTGACCTACGTATCCAACTAACTGTCTCCCTCACACCCCGACCTGACCTACGTATCCAACTAACTGTCTCCCTCACACCCCTGACCTGACCTACGTATCCAACTAACTGTCTCCCTCACACCCCGACCTGACGTACGTATCCAACTAACTGTCTCCCTCACACCCCCGACCTGACCTACGTATCCAACTAACTGTATCCCTCACACCCCGACCTGACCTACGTATCCAACTAACTGTCTCCCTCACACCCCCGACCTGACCTACGTATCCAACTAACTGTCTCCCTCACACCCCCGACCTGACCTACGTATCCAACTAACTGTGTCCCTCACACCCCCGACCTGACCTACGTATCCAACTAACTGTCTCCCTCACACCCCCGACCTGACCTACGTATCCAACTAACTGTCTCCCTCACACCTCCGACCTGACCTACGTATCCAACTAACTGCCTCCCTCACACCCCGACCTGACCTACGTATCCAACTAACTGTCTCCCTCACACCCCCGACCTGACCTACGTATCCAACTAACTGTGTCCCTCACACCTCGACCTGACCTACGTATCCAACTAACTGTCTCCCTCACACCCCCGGCCTGACGTACGTATCCAACTAACTGTCTCCCTCACACCCCCGACCTGATCTACGTATCCAACTAACTGTCTCCCTCACACCCCCGACCTGACCTGCGTATCCAAGTAACTGTCTCCCTCACACCCCGATCTGACCTACGTATCCAACTAACTGTGTCCCTCACACCCCGACCTGACGTACCTATCCAACTAACTGTTTCCCTCACACCCCGACCTGACGTACGTATCCAACTAACTGTGTCCCTCACACCCCGACCTGACCTACGTATCCATCTAACTGTCTCCCTCATACCCCGACCTGACCTACGTATCCAACTAACTGTCTCCCTCACACCCCCGACCAGACCTACGTATCCAACTAACTGTCTCCCTCACACCCCCGACCTGACCTACGTATCCAACTAATTGTCTCCCTTACACCCCGACCTGACCTACGTATCCAACTAACTGTCTCCCTCACACCCCGACCTGACGTACGTATCCAACTAACTGTCTCCCTCACACCCCCGACCTGACCTACGTATCCAACTAATTGTCTCCCTCACACCCCGACCTGACCTACGTATCCAACTAACTGTCTCCCTCACACCCCCGGACTGACGTACGTATCCAACTAACTGCCTCCCTCACACCCCCGACCTGACGTACGTATCCAACTAACTGTCTCCCTCACACCCCGACCTGACCTACGTATCCAACTAACTGTCTCCCTCACACCCCCGACCTGACCTACGAATCCAACTAACTGTCTCCCTCACACCCCGACCTGACCTACGTATCCAACTAACTGTCTCCCTCACACCCCCGACCTGACCTACGTATCCAACTAACTGCCTCCCTCACACCCCGACCTGACGTACGTATCCAACTAACTGTCTCCCTCACACCCCGACCTGACGTACGTATCCAACTAACTGTCTCCCTCACACCCCGACCTGACCTACGTATCCAACTAACTGTCTCCCTCACACCCCCGACCTGACCTACGTATCCAACTTACTGTCTCCCTCACACCCCCGACCTGACCTACGTATCCAACTAACTGTCTCCCTCACATCCCGACCTGACCTACGTATCGAACTAACTGTCTCCCTCACACCCCCGACCTGACCTACGTATCCAACTAACTGTCTCGCTCACACCCCGACCTGACCTACGTATCCAACTAACTGTCTCCCTCACACCCCCGACCTGACCTACGTATCCAACTAACTGTCTCCCTCACCCCCCCGACCTGACCTACGTATCCAACTAACTGTCTCCCTCACACCCCGACCTGACCTACGTATCGAACTAACTGTCTCCCTCACACCCCCGACCTGACCTACGTATCCAACTAACTGTCTCCCTCACACCCCCGACCTGACCTACGTATCCAACTAACTGTCTCCCTCACACCCCCGACCTGACCTACGTATCCAACTAACTGTGTCCCTCACACCCCGACCTGACCTACGTATCCAACTAACTATGTCCCTCACACGCCCGACCTGACCTACGTATCCAACTAACTGTGTCCCTCACACCCCCGACCTGACCTACGTATCCAACTAACTGGCTCCCTCACACCCCCGATCTGACGTACGTATCCAACTAACTGTCTCCCTCACACCCCGACCTGAACTACGTATCCAATTAACTGTCTCACTCACACCCCGACTTGACGTACGTATCCAACTAACTGTCTCCCTCACACCCCCGACCTGACCTACGTATCCAACTAATTGTCTCCCTCACACCCCGACCTGACCTGCGTATCCAACTAACTGTCTCCCTCACACCCCGACCTGACCTACGTATCCAACTAACTGTCTCCCTCACACCCCCGACCTGACCTACGTATCCAACTAACTGTCTCCCTCACACCCAGACCTGACCTACGTATCCAACTAACTGTCTCCCTCACACCCCGACCTGACATACGTATCCAACTAACTGTCTCCCTCACACCCCCGACCTGACGTACGAATCCAACTAACTGTCTCCCTCACACCCCGACCTGACCTACGTATCGAACTAACTGTCTCCCTCACACCCCCGACCTGACCTACGTATCCAACTAACTGTCTCCCTCACACCCCCGACCTGACCTACGTATCCAACTAACTGTGTCCCTCACACCCCCGAACTGACCTACGTATCCAATTAACTGTCTCACTCACACCCCCGACCTGACCTACGTATCCAACTAACTGTCTCCCTCACACCCCCCGACCTGACCTACGTATCCAACTAACTGTCTCCCTCACACCCCGACCTGACCTACGTATCCAACTAACTGTGTCCCTCACACCCCCGATCTGACGTACGTATCCAACTAACTGTCTCCCTCACACCCCGAACTGACCTAAGTATCCAACTAACTGTCTCCCTCACACCCCGACCTGACCTACGTATCCAACTAACTGTCTCCCTCACACCCCTGACCTGACCTACGTATCCAACTAACTGTCTCCCTCACACCCCGACCTGACGTACGTATCCAACTAACTGTCTCCCTCACACCCCCGACCTGACCTACGTATCCAACTAACTGTATCCCTCACACCCCGACCTGACCTACGTATCCAACTAACTGTCTCCCTCACACCCCCGACCTGACCTACGTATCCAACTAACTGTCTCCCTCACACCCCCGACCTGACCTACGTATCCAACTAACTGTGTCCCTCACACCCCCGACCTGACCTACGTATCCAACTAACTGTCTCCCTCACACCCCCGACCTGACCTACGTATCCAACTAACTGTCTCCCTCACACCCCCGACCTGACCTACGTATCCAACTAACTGTCTCCCTCACACCCCCGACCTGACCTACGTATCCAACTAACTGTCTCCCTCACACCCCGACCTTACCTACGTATCCAACTAACTGTCTCCCTCACACCCCCGATCTGACGTACGTATCCAACTAACTGTTTCCCTCACACCCCGACCTGACCTAAGTATCCAACTAACTGTCTCCCTCACACCCTGACCTGACCAACGTATCCAACTAACTGTCTCCCTCACACCCCGACCTGACCTACGTATCCAACTAACTGTCTCCCTCACACCCCGACCTGACGTACGTATCCAACTAACTGTCTCCCTCACACCCCGACCTGACGTACGTATCCAACTAACTGTCTCCCTCACACCCCGACCTGACCTACGTATCCAACTAACTGTCTCCCTCACACCCCCGACCTGACCTACGTATCCAAATAACTGTCTCCCTCACACCCCCGACATGACCTACGTATCCAAGTAACTGTCTCCCTCACACCCCCGACCTGACCTACGTATCAGACTAACTGTGTCCCTCACACCCCCCGACCTGACCTACGTATCCAACTAACTGTCTCCCTCACACCCCCGACCTGACCTACGTATCCAACTAACTGTGTCCCTCACACCCCGACCTGACCTACGTATCCAACTAACTGTCTCCCTCACACCCCCGATCTGACGTATGTATCCAACTAACTGTCTCCCTCACAGCCCGACCTGACCTAAGTATCCAACTAACTGTCTCCCTCACACCCCGACCTGACCTACGTATCCAAATAACTGTCTCCCTCACACCCCGACCTGACCTACGTATCCAACTAACTGTCTCCCTCACACCCCCAACCTGACCTACGTATCCAACTAACTGTCTCCCTCACACCCCGACCTGACGTACGTATCCAACTAACTGTCTCCCTCACACCCCGACCTGACGTACGTATCCAACTAACTGTCTCCCTTACACCCCGACCTGACCTACGTATCCAACTAACTGTCTCCCTCACACCCCGACCTGACGTACGCATCCAACTAACTGTGTCCCTCACACCCCGACCTGACCTACGTATCCAACTAACTGTTTCCCTCACACCCCGACCTGACGTACGTATCCAACTAACTGTGTCCCTCACACCCCGACCTGACCTACGTATCCAACTAACTGTCTCCCTCACACCCCGACCTGACCTACGTATCCAACTAACTGTCTCCCTCACACCCCCGACCTGACCTACGTATCCAACTATCTGTGTCCCTCACACCCCGACCTGACGTATGTATCCAACTAACTGTCTCCCTCACACCCCCGACCTGACCTACGTATCCAACTAACTGCCTCCCTCACACCCTGACCTGACCTACGTATCCAACTAACTGTCTCCCTCACACCCCCGACCTGACCTACGTATCCAACTAACTGTGTCCCTCACACCCCGACCTGACCTACGTATCCAACTAACTGTCTCCCTCACACCCCCGACCTGACCTGCGTATCCAAGTAACTGTCTCCCTCACACCCCGATCTGACCTACGTATCCAACTAACTGTGTCCCTCACACCCCGACCTGACGTACCTATCCAACTAACTGTTTCCCTCACACCCCGACCTGACGTACGTATCCAACTAACTGTGTCCCTCACACCCCGACCTGACCTACGTATCCATCGAACACTCTCCCTCAAACCACGACCTGACCTACGTATCCAACTAACTGTCTCCCTCACACCCCCGACCAGACCTACGTATCCAACTAACTGTGTCCCTCACACCCCGACCTGACCTACGTATCCAACTAACTGTCTCCCTCACACCCCCGGCCTGACGTACGTATCCAACTAACTGTCTCCCTCACACCCCCGACCTGACCTACGTATCCAACTAATTGTCTCCCTCACACCCCGACCTGACCTACGTATCCAACTAACTGTCTCCCTCACACCCCGACCTGACGTACGTATCCAACTAACTGTCTCCCTCACACCCCCAACCTGACCTACGTATCCAACTAATTGTCTCCCTCACACCCCGACCTGACCTACGTATCCAACTAACTGTCTCCCTCACACCCCCGGCCTGACGTACGTATCCAACTAACTGCCTCCCTCACACCCCCGACCTGACGTACGTATCCAACTAATTGTCTCCCTCACACCCCGACCTGATCTACGTATCCAACTAACTGTCTCCCTCACACCCCGACCTGACCTACGTATCCAACTAACTGTCTCCCTCACACCCCCGGCCTAACGTACGTATCCAACTAACTGCCTCCCTCACACTCCTGACCTGACGTACGTATCCAACTAACTGTCTCCCTCACACCCCGACCTGACCTACGTATCCAACTAACTGTCTCCCTCACACCCCCGACCTGACCTACGTATCCAACTAACTGTCTCCCTCACACCCCGACCTGACCTACGTATCCAACTAACTGTCTCCCTCACACCCCCCGACCTGACCTATGTATCCAACTAACTGTCTCCCTCACACCCCGACCTGACGTACGTATCCAACTAACTGTCTCCCTCACACCCCGACCTGACGTACGTATCCAACTAACTGTCTCCCTCACACCCCGACCTGACCTACGTATCCAACTAACTGTCTCCCTCACACCCCCGACCTGACCTACGTATCCAACTAACTGTCTCCCTCACACCCCCGACCTGACCTACGTATCCAACTAACTGTCTCCCTCACACCCCGACCTGACCTACGTATCCAACTAACTGTCTCCCTCACACCCCCGACCTGACCTACGTATCCAACTAACTGTCTCCCTCACACCCCGACCTGACCTACGTATCCAACTAACTGTCTCCCTCACACCCCCGACCTGACCTACGTATCCAACTAACTGTCTCCCTCACACCCCCGACCTGACCTACGTATCCAACTAACTGTCTCCCTCACACCCCGACCTGACCTACGTATCGAACTAACTGTCTCCCTCACACCCCCGACCTGACCTACGTATCCAACTAACTGTCTCCCTCACACCCCCGACCTGACCTACGTATCCAACTAACTGTCTCCCTCACACCCCCGACCTGACCTACGTATCCAACTAACTGTGTCCCTCACACCCCGACCTGACCTACGTATCCAACTAACTATGTCCCTCACACGCCCGACCTGACCTACGTATCCAACTAACTGTGTCCCTCACACCCCCGACCTGACCTACGTATCCAACTAACTGGCTCCCTCACACCCCCGATCTGACGTACGTATCCAACTAACTGTCTCCCTCACACCCCGACCTGACGTACGTATCCAACTAACTGTCTCCCTCACACCCCGACCTGACGTACGTATCCAACTAACTGTCTCCCTCACACCCCCCGACCTGACCTACGTATCCAACTAATTGTCTCCCTCACACCCCGACCTGACCTACGTATCCAACTAACTGTCTCCCTCACACCCCGACCTGACCTACGTATCCAACTAACTGTCTCCCTCACACCCCGACCTGACCTACGTATCCAACTAACTGGCTCCCTCACACCCCGACCTGACCTACGTATCCAACTAACTGTCTCCCTCACACCCCCGACCTGACCTACGTATCCAACTAACTGTCTCCCTCACACCCCCGACCTGACCTACGTATCCAACTAACTGCCTCCCTCACACCCCGACCTGACCTTCGTATCCAACTAACTGTCTCCGTCACACCCCGACCTGACCTACGTATCCAACTAACTGTCTCCCTCACACCCCCGACCTGACCTACGTATCCAACTAACTGTCTCCCTCACACCCCCGACCTGACCTACGTATCCAACTAACTGCCTCCCTCACACCCCGACCTGACCTTCGTATCCAACTAACTGTCTCCGTCACCCCCCGACCTGACCTATGTAGCCAGGCAGGGAGGCCTCTGCTCTGGGCATACCAAAGTTCTAGAATATTCCAGATTCACTCATTCAGGGGATGAGAGCATTGGTGAGAAGCAGCTCAATGAAAACACTAAAGAGACAGGTTCATGTAGGAGAACTGACTAAGTGCACCAACAAGCTCTGTCTCATGTGTCATTGCTGAACTTCTATATTCAAATCTATGGAAATGTGAGGATGCGTTCTCTGAAACAAATTAGGAAATTCTTAACTTTTTAGGATATAGGGGGCAGTATTTTCAATTTCGGATGAAAAGGGTGCCCAGAGTAAACTGCCTAATACTCGGGCCCAGAGTCAAATATTTGCATATTATTAGTAGATTTGGATAGAAACACACTGAAGTTTCTAAAACTGTTTGAATGATGTCTGTGAGTATAACAGAACTCATATTGCAGGCAAAAACCTGAGAAAAACCCAACCAGGAAGTGTGGAAATCTGAGAATTGTAGTTCTTCTTTTGAATCCCTATCGGCACTACAGTGTCTGTGGGGTCACGTTGCACTTCCTAAGGCTTCCATTGGCTGTCAACAGCCTTCAGAAAGTTTTTCCATCCTTCTCCTGTTACTGGGCAGAGAATAGTAGCTCAGTCAATGAGTGGACTGCCTGAGGACAAAGGACTTGGTGATGCGCGAGCCCGCCAGCGCGCCCCTCCTTCTTTTTCTTCTTGAATGAATACGCTATTGTCCGGTTGGAATATTATTGACGTTTTATGTTAAAAATACCCTAAGGATTGATTGTAAACAACGTTTGACATGTTTCTACGACCGGTAATGGAACATTTAGACTTTTCATCTCTGGTACTGCGCTCGCGCGTTATGCTTTTAGATAGTGATCTGAACGCACGAACAAAACGGAGGTATTTGGACATAAATATGGAGTATTTCGAACAAAACGAACATTTCTTATGGAAGTAGGAGTCCTCGGAGTGCATTCTGACGAATATCAGCAAAGGTAAGAGAATATTTATAATACTAATTTAGAGTTTTGTTGATGCCAGAACTTGGCGGGTAGCTGCATAGCTTGCTTCGATGGCTGAGCTATGTACTCAGAATATTGAACAATGTGCTTTCTCCGTAAAGTTATTTTGAAATCTGACAAAGCAGTTGCGTCAAGGAGTAGTGTATCTATAATTCTTTCAAATCTAACTGTTTTATTTTATCAACGTTTATGATGAGTATTTTTGTAAATTGATGTGCACATTCACCAGAGGTTTCGGTGGGAATACATTATCTGAACATCACGCGCCAATGTAAAATGCTGTTTTTGGATATAAATATGAACTTTATCGAGCAAAACATACATGTATTGTATAACATGAAGTCCTATGAGTGCCATCTGATGAAGATCATCAAAGGTTAGTGAATATTTTAGCTGTACTTTTGGTTTTTGTGTTGCATGTCCTTGCTTGGAAAATGGCTGTGTGGATTTTCTTGTGAAGTTTATGTCCTAACATAATCTAATTTCATGCTTTCGCCGTAAAGCCTTCTTGAAATCGGGCAATGTGGTTAGAGTCTTATCTTTAAAATGGTGTAAAATAATTGATTGTTTGAGAAAATGAAATTATGATATTTTTGCTGTTTTTTATTTCGCGCCATGCTATTTCACTGGCTGTTGAATAGTGTGGGACGGTCACGTCCCACCTAGCCCAGAGAAGTTAAGGAAAAACCTTAAAAAAAAACGACATGCGACGGCATCGACAAGGAAAGATCAAGTCAAAGAGAGGGAGAGGAGATACAGTAGGTGGCATGCCGGGCTAGTCACACTAGGGTCAAGCGGAGGGAGGAGGGGAGGAGGAGGAGGGGAAGGGTGAAGAACACGGAAGTGTAACCAGATCTGGATGGATTCCGTAGTGATTTGCATTTTGCTTGTACATTTCATAAATGTTTTTTTCTAACAGGCTAATATGTTGTTTAGGATTTTTGTTTAAGATGTTCATTAGGATTAAACTCATCTGTTATTGTTACAAAAACAATTATTTTGGACGTAGAAGATGGACTAGCTAGCATGCTAGCTAACCATCATAATGTGTTTGGTTAGCTAGCTAATGTAACTAGCTAGTGTCGTCAGCCAGATTAGCATCTGAATTCAATTTATTTTGAGTGTAATGCAGTTGTTTGGTGACAACTGTATGAACATACAGTCCCAGTCAAAGTTTGGACACACCTACTCATTCAAGGGTTATTCTTAATTTGACTATTTTCTACATTTTCGAATAATAGTGAAGACATCAAAACTATGAAATAACACATATGGAATCGTGTAGTAACCACAAAAGTGTTAAACAATTCAAAATATTTTTTAGATTTTAGATTCTTCAAAGTAGCCACCCTTTGCCTGGATGACAGCTTTGCAAACTTTTGGCATTCTCTCACTGGGAACGTGATGAAAGAAATAAAATCAGAAAAAATCATTCACTCTACTGTTATTATGGCCTTTCACATTCTTAAAAAAAAGTGGTGATCCTAACTGACCTAAGACAGGGAATTTTTACTAGGATTAAATGTCCTAGGAATTTTGAAAACAGAGATTAAATGTATGTGGCTAAAGTGTATATGAACTTCCGACTTCAACTCTATCTATCTATCTATCTATCTATCTATCTATCTATCTATCTATCTATCTATCTATCTATCTATCTATCTGTCTGTCTGTCTGTCTGTCTGTCTGTCTGTCTGTCTGTCTGTCTGTCTGTCTGTCTGTCTGTCTGTCTGTCTGTCTGTCTGTCTGTCTGTCTGTCTGTCTGCCTGCCTGCCTGCCTGCCTGCCTGCCTGCCTGCCTGCCTGCCTGCCTGTCTGTCTGCCTGTCTGTCTGTCTGTCTGTCTGTCTGTCTGTCTGTCTGTCTGTCTGTATACACAACATACAGTTGAAGTCAGAAGTTTACATACACCTTAGCCAAATACATTTAAACTCAGTTTTTCACAATTCCTGACATTTAATCCAAGTAAAAAATCCCTGTTTTAGGTCAAGTTAGGATCACCACTCTATTTCAAGAATGTGAAATGTCAGAATAATATAGAGAGAATGATTTATATCAGCTTTTTTTTCTTTCATCACATTCCCAGTGGGTCAGAAGTTTACATACACTCAATTAGTATTTGGTAGCATTGCCTTTAAATTGTTTAAATTGGGTCAAACGTTTTGGGTAGCCTTCCACAAGCTTCCCACAATAAGTTGGTTGAATTTTGGCCCATTCCTCTTTACAGAGCTGGTGTAACTGAGTCAGGTTTGTAGGCCTCCTTGCTCGCACACACTTTTTCAGTTCTCCTCACAAATTTTCTATAGGATTGAGGTCAGGACTTTGTGATGGCCACTCCATTACCTTGATTTGTTGTCCTTCAGCCATATTGTTACAGCTTTGGAAGTATGCTTGGGGTCATTGTCCATTTGGAAGACCCATTTAAAATAGCTTTTCAGTGAAAGCACATTTTGCAATATTCTGAGTACATAGCTCAGCCATCACGGCTAGCTAACTTGACGCCCACCAAGTTTGGGGCTCACTAAACTCAGAATTACTGTTAGAAAAATTGGATTAACTTTGCTGTTCTTCGTCAGAATGCACTCCCAGGACTTCTACTTCAACAACAAATGTTGTTTTGGTTCCAGATAATCGATAGTTATATCCAAATACCTCCGTTTTGTTCGTGCGTTCAGGTCACTATCCAAAGTGTAACGCGCGAGCGCATTTTGTGACAATTTTTTTTTAAATGTTCCTTTACCGTACTTAGAAGCATGTCAAACGCTGTTTAAAATGAATTTTTATGCTATTTTTCTCGTAAAATAGCAATAATATTCCAACCTGACAACGTTGTATTCATTCAAAGAGGGAAAGAAAAAATGGCGAGGTCTCGTGACCGCGCATCTCCAGTCTCACTGTCCCCAGGCAGTCCACTGACAAACTCTGCTCCTGTTATCTGCCCGGAGACAGGACACACGTCAATTCGGTTTTTGAAGGCTTTAGAGAGCCAACGGAAGCCTTAGAAAGTGTCACGTAACAGCACAGGCACTGTAATTTTGATAGAGATGCAACAGAAGGACTACAAATTGTCAGACAGGCCACTTCCTGCTTGTAATTTTCTCAGGTTTTTGCCTGCCATATGAGTTCTGTTATACTCACAGACACCATTCAAACAGTTTTGGAAACTTTAGAGTGTTTTCTACCAAAATCTACTAATTATATGCATATTCCCATTTTTGGGCAAGAGTAGTAACCAGTTTAAATCGGGTACGTTTTTTATCCGGCCGTGAAAATACTGCCCCCTAGCTCAGACAGGTTAATCCCTCATTCCATGTGTCTCTCCTCAGGCCGGTGGTTGCTGGTCCACTCCAGGAGTCTGAGGTTCCTCCACCCCCTCTGGACATCGAGGGGGCCCCGGCATATGCTGTTCGAGCCATCCTGGACTTGAGGCGTCGGGCGAGGGGCCTTCAGTACCTCGTGGATTGGGAGGGGTACGGTCCAGAGGAGAGATGCTGGGTGCCGATGGAGGACGTCTCGGACCCTTCATTGCTGCGGGAGTTCCACCGTCTCCATCCGGATCGCCCTGTGCCTCGTCCTCCGGGTTGTCCCCAAGGTCGGTGTCGGCGCACTGCTGTAGCCGCTCGTCAAGGGGGGGGGGTACTGTCACGACTTTCGCCGAAGTCGGTCCCTCTCCTTGTTCGCGCGGTGTTCGGCGGTTGACATCACCGGCCTTCTAGCCATCGCCGATCCACTTTTCATTTTCCATTTGTTTTGTCTTTGTCTTACACACCTGGTTTCAAATCCCCAATTACTTGTTCATTATTTAACCCTCTGTTCCCCCATGTTTGTTTGTGAGTAATTGTTTGTTGTAAATCGGTCCGTTATTGTGGGCTCGCTATATTGCTTTGTATTTGTGTATTTTGAGTAAAATACGTTGATTACTCATATCTGCTGTCCTGCGCCTGACTCTCTACACCAGCTACATACAGGACCTTTACACTGTACGTGTGGCAAAGTCTGAAACTATTTGTAAACAGTTGAAATGTCTTGCTTTGAATATTGAGGTTTCATAGGGTCTCTCTATAACTGTGATTGGCTGTTATAGACTCCCCTCTGCTCTCGATGATGCATTTTCTTCTCTGATGAACCTTATGTCTAAACTTCTTTACAGTGAAATGATCTTGATTGGTGATCTCAACTGGTGTTGGTTAAAGCCGGTGTCTGATGATTTAAAAATGTTTTGTAATTCTATGAATCTTACCCAGTTGATTAACTAATCCACTCACCCAAATCTTAAATGGCCAGAAGAATCTACCCTGATTGATTTGATATTGACGAATGTTCCACATAAATATTCTGCAGTTGGTGTTTTTTGTAATGATTTAAGTGACCATTGTGCTGTTGTTGCTGTTTAGAAATACTAAGGTTCCTAAGACAAACCCTCGTTTTATTCGTAAGACAAATTTGAAGTGTTTTATTGAGCAGGCTTTCCTTCATGATTTGTTTTATTTTGACTGGAGCAAGATTGAGCTTATCCCTGATGTGGAAACTGCCTGGAAATTCTTTCATGATGTTTTTTCCCAAATAGTGAACAAACATGCCCCATTCCGCAGGTTCAGGGTTAAATGGCGGGATAATCCATGGTTTTCTTCTGAGCTGTCTTGTATTGTTCAGCTTTCGTAATCTAGCCTTGGCTAAGGCAAGGAAATCATGTTCTGATGCTGATTGGCTTATTTTTAGGCAGTTACGAAACAAGTGTTATTTTCTTCTCAGGAAGGCCAAGTCTGAATATTTTATGTCTGTTACTACTGATAACCTGAATGACCCTAGAAAGTTTTGGAAGGCTATTAAGTCTATGTCTGGTAACAGTAATGTTAATGAATTACCATCATGTGTATTGAAGGACTTTGTTGCTGTATATGACAAAACTGAAATGCTGAATTGTTTCAATGAGCACTTTTTATCATCTGGTAGGCTGTTTGATTCAGTGTCCTCTGTCTCTGTACAACCCTGTGTGGATGAACCAGTGAGAGCTGGTCAAACTTTTTGCTATTTGCCATTCTCAGTGCAGGTGGTACATAAAGCCCTGAAATCCTTAGATCAGAGAAAGCCTGCAGGTCGTGATCTTTTGGATCCCTGCTTTTTAAATCTGGCAGCTGATTTCATAGCTGAACCACTTACATATCTGTTCAATATAACCCTGGAATGTAATGAAATTCCAAAGATCTGGAAATCAGCATTTGTCCTACCACTTTTAAAAGATCCAACTCTTTTAAATAATTATAGGCCAATCTCAAAGCTGTCACCCCTGGTGAAAATACTTGAAACCCTTGTGAGTGAACCGCTAAAAGAGTTTTTATTTACTAACTCTATTTCATCAATGTACCAATCGGGCTTCAGGAAGAAGCATAGCACAATTACAGCAGCCATGAAGGTTTTAAATGACATCACTGAAGCCCTTGACAAAAACAGCACTGTGTCTCACTTTTTATTGATCTCTCTAAGGCTTTTGATACAGTTGATCATGCTATACTAAGGCAGAGATTGTTGAGTGTAGGTCTTTCGGAGCATGCAGTTGCATGTTTTTCTAACTATCTGTCTGATAGAACTCAGTGCACTCAATTTGATGGGCTCATGTCTGTTAAATTGTCTGTCTGTAATGGTGTGCCCCAAGGCTCTGGACTTGGTCCTCTCTTATTCACTATTTATATAAATAATTTAGACAAAAATGTCCAAAATGCGCAACTTCATTTCTATGCTGATGATACTGTTATTTACTGTTGTGCCTCGTCTCTTACAAAAGCTTTCCAGGACTTGCAAAATGCTTTTTATACTGTTCAACATACCTTGTGTCAATTGAAGCTTATCCTCAATACTGACAAAACTAAATTAATGGTGTTTTCTAAAGCAAGAAATAGACCTCTGAACTTTTCACCTATTATTACCTGTCAGGGCATTGAGATTGAGTCTGTAACCTCATATACATATCTTGGAATTTTAATTGATCACGACCTCTCTTTTAAATTGCATATTCAACAATTTACCAAAAAATTGAAGCTGAAATTGGGATTTTATTTTAGGAATAAGGCCTGTTTTTCTTTTGAAGCCAAAAGGAGGCTAGTATCAGCTACATTTATGCCTTTACTAGACTATGGGGATATTTTATATATGAATGCTTCCGCTCAGTGTTTGAGATCAATTGACACCCTTTACCATGGCACTTTGAGATTTATTTTAAACTGCAAAAACCCTTACACACCACTACACTTTGTATACCAGGGTTGGCTGGCCTTCTCTAGTCACTTGTAGGCTCAGTCACTGGTATACTTTTATTTACAAAGCCATTTTGGGTTTACTACCTTTTTATTTGGGCATTTTTATTGTTCAGAAATGTGGTGGGTACTCTCTTCGTTCGCTGGACTTTATCCTGCTAACTGTTCCAAATGTCCAAACTGAATTTGGTAAAAGGGCTTTTATGTACTCTGCGCCATCGTCTTGGAACACCTTACAAAACACTTTTAAACTGGAAGAACTTGTCCCGATTGGTATTTTTAAATCACTGATGAATGATCTTGAGACTGATTCCCTGACCTGTCAATGTTTTTAATTTGCTGTTTTTGATTTTGTTATACTCTTGTGAATTCTATGGTTTTTACTAGATTACTTGTAGTTTTTCATGTTGTTTGTCAGTAATTTTTGTAATGACTTGGTGCTGCCTATCTTGGCCAGAACGCTCTTGAAAAAGAGATTTTAAATCTCAATGAGCCCTTCCTGGTTAAATAAAGGTTTAATAAAAGTACAGGTGCATCAAAGTGGGGACCAAGAGACTGAAAAACAGCTTCTATCGCAAGGCCATCAGACTGTTAAACAGTCAATCACTAACATTGGGTGGCTGCTGCCAACATACTGACTCATCTCTAGCCACTTTAATAATGAACAAATGTATGTAATAAAGGTATCACTAGCCACTTTAAACAATGCCACTTTACATACCCTACATTACTCATCTCATATGTATATACAGTACTCTATACCATCTACTGCATCTTACTATGCCGTTCGGCCATCGCTCCTCCATATATATTTATGTACATGTTCTCATTCATTCCTTTACACTTGTGTGTAAGGTAGTTGTTGTGAAATTGTTAGGTTAGATTACATGTCAGATATTACTGCATGGTCAGAACTAGAAGCACAAGCATTTTGCTACACTTGCCTTAACATCTGCTAACCATGTGTATGTGACAAATAACATTTGATTTAATTCGATTTGTGCCATGCACAAAGTAGATGTCCTAACCGACTTCCCAAAACTATACTTTGTTAACAAGAAATTGTGAAGTTCTTGAAAAACTAGTTTTAACAATTCCAACCTAAGTACATATAAACTTCCCACTTCAACTCTATAAAATGTTAAATATACACAAATAATACATTACATGCTTTAGAAAGGGGCACAAGACAGGGATATCCCCTCTCCCCCCTCCTGTTTGCATTGCCAATTGAACCACTTGCAGAAATAATTAGACAGGGCCCAAATGTAACAGTTATCAGTATGGGTAAACATGAATATAAACTAAATTTATTTGCAGATATTTCAACCTCATTGCCCCATTTGCTAAACACATTTTCAGAACACTCAAAAATTGTAGGATACAACATTTACTTAGAAAAAAAACAAAAAAATTGGAAATAGTTAAATTGAAAATAATAACTCATGATCTACAGCAATCCTTTAAGTGGACCACAAATAATCTGAAATAATTAGGATGCTTAATAAATGAAAACAAACAACAAATATATGAAGATAACTTTATTCTATTAATCAACAATATGAAGGCAGATCTAATTAAGTGGAATAATCTTCCCCTACATCTTACAGGCAGAATAAACCTCTTTAGAATGGCATGGCTTCCAAAGTTTTTGTATTTCGGTAATACCAATTACCACACCAAAGACATTCTTTAAAAAGGTATACTCGGTCCTAATACACTTTTTATGGGCAAATAAAATTCTGAGAATAAAAAATAACTTTTTACATCTTCGTAAATTTGAGGGTGGTTTTAACCTTTCAGACTTGGAATTGTATCACTGCTTTTACTTGTGACATATAGTTAAATGCACTAAAGAGGAACAATGGGTACATATTGGAGATGCTGATCCCCAGAATCTTTTTACATGTCTATTTTTAAAGAATAAAGCTAAGAACATTAACAATTTCATAGTTAAGAACACTATAACAATATGGAAGCAAATTAAACATATTCTACAAGAACCAATATCACTCCCTAAAAACACAACCTTATGGAGCAATCCTTGGATAGCTTTTTAGAATTCACCGATAAATTGGTCCACATGGAAAGCTAAAGGCATAGAAACCGTAAATGACTTGGTAACAGGAAATACATTTATTTCGATGACAGAATGAAGAAGTAATTTTGGAACTGACCAATGTCAATAGTTTCAAATACATGCAACTAAAAAGTTACATATCAAGACATTTTTATTTTAAATCTTTTGGACATCAGAGCAACCTTGAGAGAATCTTATTTGAGTCAGAAAAGGATGTTCATATGATAGGCAAGATATCCTCTGAAGGATCGGACCTTTTTTTTTGATAACCAAATCTAACTTCCTGTAGCTCAGGACCTGAATCAAGGACATGCATATTCTTGATACCATTTGAAAGGAAACACTTTGAAGTTTGTGGAAATGCGAAATTAATGTAGGAGAATATAAATGCAAGAGAAAGACCATATTATATTGCAGCTTAGGCACAATTTATATTTTGGCCACTAGATGGCAGCAGTGTGTGTGACAAGTTTCGATTGATCCAGAGAAGCATTGCAATACTGCACAGTATTTTGTATCAAGTCTACCCAAATGTGCCGAATTGGTCAATTGATACATTTTCAAGTACATAACTAATCAGAACATAAAATTATATGGTAATACAACATTTAAGTTTACACACTCCCAAGATTGTCATACATGATGGATCATTAGCTTATACACTAACTTTCACACATTTAGATGGGCAGGCGGGGTGGGTGTGGAGCCAGAGACAGCAGGGGTTCAAACTGTAGAACCCAGTTCCTACATTTGAATATAACAATTGATTTATCAAACAAAACTATGCTACGTTTTATCTCTGGGACCCTCAGGATGACAAATCAGAGTAAGATTACTGAATGTAAGTACATTATTAACCTTCAGAGGTGAATGTACTGTATCAAACCAGTTGCCGTGATAAAAGTTTTTTGTTGTTGTGCACTCTCCTCAAACAATAGCATTGTATTTTTTCACTGTAATAGCTACTGTAAATATGACAGTGCAGTTAGAGTAATAAGAATGTAAGCTTTCTGCCCATGTAAGACACGTCTATATCCTGGAAAGTTTGTTGTCACTTACAACATTCTAGTTACATTAGCGCACGTTAGCGTACATTAGCATCAGCCGTCCCGGTATAGGGACAATGATACCATAGAGGATATACAAAGCCTTGCAGAGAGCATATCCAACTGACAAAATCTTAGACAAGAATATAAACTATTGAAACCGAGACTTAAAAATAACTAATGTTGGCACAAGATGGGGGGAAAGTTGGAGCATAACTAATGAAATTACAGTTAATGATAATGTACGCTTAATCCAGTATAAACCAATGCATAGAATTTGTTATACATGCACAAAATACAAAATGGACAAATTCTACAACACAACGGCAGAGTGATGTCTTAAGTGTAAAACTACAGTGATAATGACTCAATAATTCATGCTTTCTGTGAATGCTATAAAGTCTAGAAGTTGTGGGCGGATCTAGAAAGTTGGCTGTTAGAAGAATTACAATGTAAATGTACTTTTAATCCATCTGTCTGCATATTTCAAGACATGGCATACTAGTGAGATACCCAATGGGCTGGATGATTCTCTTCTCATCACTCATCTTGAAAAAACATATTGTAAAAACTTGGAAATCAATCAACCCTCCATCATTAATACAATGAAAAAATCTAATGATTTATTATTGAAATACTGAAATAGCATGAGTGACCAAGAAAAATAAATGGATACAATTTAAGTCCAAGTGGCAAACAATAATGCAGGCACTAGGGATGGAGCTGTGAGCATGCGGGTCTGGGCAGAGGAGATGTAGTTGATGTTTGTGTTAGTATGTAAGTTGTTGTTTGTATGCATACGTTTGTAAATGGAGTAATTTTATTTTGAATTGTCAAAATATTTATAAAAGAAATGTATCTACAACCAGGTGTAGCACATCGAAGGGCTTATTTCCCGGTGGTGTGGACGTAGAGTTACGACCCACTTACGACCAAGGCCATGTGGCAAACAATAATGCAAGCACTAGGGACGGAGGGGTGAGCATGCGAGTCTAGGAAGAGGAGATGTAGTCATTGTTTCTGTGCGTCTGTAAGCTGTTGTTCGTATGTGTATGTTTGTATTTGGTGTAAAAAAATCATACAAATATTTTTGACTTTGATCTGATAGTTCAACAGCTTAAAGATTACCATGCAAGGTTATTTAGCTGCTTCTGTTTCACTGTTACGGGTGTGTAAGGGAGGCGAAGTCAGGTGCAGGAGAGTAGCGTGTAGTAACAGGCGCCCTTTATTCCGTTCCAAAACGACAGCATAGAATACAAATAAACATGCCCAAAACACGGAACATGAACAAAAATCAGGCGTGTGCTAAATACCCACATAACATACAACAATATCACACAAAGACATGGAGTGGAACAGAGGACTAAATACATGAAGTGTGATTAGCGAATGAAAACCAGGTGTGTATGGAACAAGACAAAACAAATGGCTCCATTTTCCAAACAGTGAGGGAAAAAAGTATTTGATCCCCTGCTGATTTTGTACGTTTGCACACTGACAAAGAAATGATCAGTCTATAATTGTAATGGTAGGTTTATTTGAACAGTGAGAGACAGAATAACAACAACAAAATCCAGAAAAACGCATGTCAAAAATGAGGGAAATAAGTATTTGACCCCTCTGCAAAACATGACTTGGTACTTGGTGGCAAAACCCTTGTTGGCAATCACAGAGGTCAGACGTTTCTTGTAGTTGGCCACCAGGTTTGCACACATCTCAGGAGGGATTTTGTCCCAATCCTCTTTGCAGATCTTCTCCAAGTCATTAAAACCTGTTGAGGCCAGGGGGCAGGATCTTATCCCTGTATTGGGATTCATTGTCATGTGACCATGGCGGGGAATTCAAAACTGCAAGAATAATCATTTCAAATAATCAAATAATCAACTATTTTCCTCCATTTGAAAGATATATCTCCTAAATCTAACCACGCTGTCCGATTTTCAGAGGCTTTACGGAGAATGCATAAAGTTAGGTTATGTTAGGAGAGTACATTGACAATAGCTGTGTGTAATGTTTAGCCAATTCAAAGAAGGGCATCAACAGACAGAAAACTAGCTAGAATTATGCACTTACCTTTGACAATCTGCATCAGATGACACTCATAGGACATTATGTTATACAATACATGCATTTTTAGTTCCATCAAGTTCATATTTATATCCAAAAACAGCATTTACAGTCGCGGTGAAATTCAGAATTTTTTTCGGCTCGAATGCTCCCAGTGAATCCAGCATTACAAATCACGGAATTACTATTCGAAAACATTGGTAAATTATAATATTGTCATTCAAAGAATAATATATTATCATCTCGTAATTGCTACCGAATGGCCAGATCTCAAAATAACTTTACTGGGAAATCACATTTTGCAATAAACTGGGTACTATGCTAAGAACAATAAGCTAAGCTATAAGCTAAGCTATACAGTTAGCATCATCTAATATCGATAAATAACATTGTAAATATCCCCTTACCTTTGATTATCTCCATCAGAAGGCAGTGCCAGGGATCCCAGGTCCAGAACAAATGTGGTTTCTTTTGACAAAGTTCATAATTTATGTCCAAATAACACCAAATAGTTAGCGTTCAGTAGGCTCCCACAAAACGAGTTGGTAGGTGTAAAGTCACGCCGAAAAGCTAAAAAAAACCTAGTAAATAATCTATTTACGTTTGTTCAAACATGTCAAACGTTGTTTAGCATTAATCTTTTGGTCCATTTTTAACGTGAAACATCAGTAAACATCAGTAATATTTTCACACAACCTATCAAGTGTCTAGAATAAACGATTATGACAAAGACACTCTTCTCAGATTTATGCGCAGGCGCAAAAAATGAAGTGATGACGTGTCAACTTCCAAGCATTCTAATTCGGTCTGTATTCATCACAGATGCTTCAAACAACTTTATAAAGATCGTTGACATCTAGTGGAATCCGTAGGAGTTGCGAACTGAATCCTTTCTCACTATGGTATCTATAAAACAATGACACTAAATAGTACAGTCACAAAATTCACATTTTTTTAAATCTATTTTTCACAGGTTTTTGCCTGCAATATGAGTTTTGTTATACTTACAGACACCATTCAAACTGTTTTAGAAAATTCAGTGTTTTCTATCCAAACCTGAACAATAATATGCATATTCTAGCTTCTGAGTTGGTGTAGGAGGCAGTTAAAAATGGGCACATATTTTTTTCCAAAATTCTCAATACTGCCCCCTAGCCCAAACAGGTTTTAAGGTTTCGAGGCTGACGTTTGGCAACTCGAACCTTCAGCTCCCTCCACAGATTTTCTATGGGATTAAGGTCTGGAGACTGGCTAGGCCACTCCAGGACCTTAATGTGCTTCTTCTTGAGCCACTCCTTTGTTGCCTTGGCCGTGTGTTTTGGGTCATTGTCATGCTGGAATACCCATCCACGACCCATTTTCAATGCCCTGGCTAAGGGAAGGAGGTTCTCACCCAAGATTTGACGGTACATGGCCCCGTCCATCGTCCCTTTGATGCGGTGAAGTTGTCTTGTCCCCTTAGCAGAAAAACACCCCCAAAGCATAATGTTTCCACCTCTATGTTTGACGGTGGGGATGGTGCAAAGACACCGTGAGTTGAGTTGATGCCAAAGAGCTCGATTTTGGTCTCATCTGACCACAACACTTTCACCCAGTTGTCCTCTGAATCATTCAGATGTTCATTGGCAAACTTCAGACGGGCATGTATATGTGCTTTCTTGAGCAGGGGGACCTTGCGGGCGCTGCAGGACTTCAGTCCTTCACGGTGTGGTGTGTTACCAATTGTTTTCTTGGTGACTATGGTCCCAGCTGCCTTGAGATCATTGACAAGATCCTCCCGTGTAGTTCAGGGCTGATTCCTCACCATTCTCATGGTCATTGCAACTCCACGAGGTGAGATCTTGCATGGAGCCCCAGGCCGAGGGAGATTGACAGTTCTTTTGTGTTTCTTCCATTTGCGAATAATCGCACCAACTGTTGTCACCTTCTCACCAAGCTGCTTGGCGATGGTCTTGTAGCCCATTCCAGCCTTGTGTAGGTCTACAATCTTGTCCCTGACATCCGTGGAGAGCTCTTTGGTCTTGGCCATGGTGGAGAGTTTGGAATCTGATTGATTGATTGCTTCTGTGGACAGGTGTCTTTTATACAGGTAACAAACTGAGATTACGAGCACTCCCTTTAACCTCTTACACCTAGACGTTCCGCTAGCGGAACACCTGCTCCAATATCCAATGATGGGCGTGGCGCGAAATACAAAGTCCTCGAAAATCCGAAAACTTAACATTTTCAAACATATGACTATTTTACACCATTTTAAAGACAAGACTCTCCTTTATCTAACCACACTGTCCGATTTCAAAAAGGCTTTACAGCGAAAGCAAAACATTAGATTATGTCAGCAGAGTACCCAGCCAGAAATAATCAGACACCCATTTTTCAAGCTAGCAAATAATGTCACAAAAAACAAAACCACAGCTAAATGCAGCACTAACCTTTGATGATCTTCATTAGATGACACTCCTAGGACATTATGTTATACAATACATGCATGTTTTGTTCAATCAAGTTCATATTTATATCAAAAACCAGCTTTTTACATTAGCATGTGATGTTCAGAACTAGCTTATGTGTTTATGTGACATATATGCTTGCTTGGAAAATGGCTGTGTGATTATTTGTGTCTATGTACTCTCCTAACATAATCTAATGTTTTGCTTTCGCTGTAAAGCCTTTTTGAAATCGGACAATGTGGTTAGATTAACGAGAGTCTTATCTTTAAAATGATGTAAAATAGTTGCTTGTTTGAGAAAATTGAATTGTGGTAATTTAGTTGGTTTTGTATTTCGCGCCGTGCGATGCCATTAGCTGCTGGCTAGGGGTTCCGCTAGTGGAACGTCTGTCCCCAACAGGTTAATCTTCTAAAGTTTGCCAATTTTGTTGTCTTGTTCGTCTATGCACCCAACCTGTAAATGCATATCTGACACGATAGACTCTACTTTCCTTTTGAGCAAATCTACTTCTTTAACAACAGATTGTAGCAGTTAGTTTGTTTTGGTGAGCATTTAGCTACAGTATGTTTTCCTGGATATCATTCAGCTGTTCGTTGACCTCATTTGCATCTTGAAGTTGTTTTCTGTTTTTTTCTCTAAGGGAAGCCATGGCTTGTTGGGTTCGAGTCGCAGCGTCACTTTAGCCACAGATTGATCCGCTGTTGTAAATAACAGACCGCTCTCTGTCACTCTCTATCATGGTTGCTTGTGGATATATTGATCTGTCGATTTTAAAGGCTTAATTTAAACTATGTTGCCTGGCTTCTACATATATTTACAGTTTTGATAGTACAAAATGAAGCTACTCCCTCCCCATCCTATCATTACACACATGCACCTCCTCCGATTCCACGCCTAGTCGAGAACAGGCGTAGAGTTTTAAAATGGGACTATCTTCATCATGATACACATAGAAAATAATATCAGTCTATATTTTAAAAAGCATGCGAGTTTTGTGTTGATATTTCACAACCTCTGCAGGCTTTTGGAGTTGCCTAGATGCGCGAATCAATAGCAAAAAAGGCCCACACTTTTTAGGCTACATTATAGCGTGCTAAATGTTGCTGATAAGTGATGGATGAGCAAATGAATAGATTATTATTATTATTATTTGTCATTTAGCAGATGTTCTTATCCAGAGCAACTTACAGTAGTGAATGCATACATTTCATACATTTTTTTCTCCATACTGGTCCCCCGTGGGAATCAAACCCACAACCCTGGCATTGCAAACACCATGCTCTACCAACTGAGCCACGCGGGACTAAAAGATGAGCTGCACCTCCACTTATTTTCCCAGCCAGAGATCAATTAACAGATGTAGATTTGGGGAAACAACATCACATAGATTGATTATCAGACAAGTCACTGGCTTTTGGTCAGGAGTAGCTATAGGCTACTACGCGGGAGAAGAGCAAAATAATCCACTAGGCTACATAGCCTAACATGCTAGCAAAAAGTTATCAGTCTTGCTAATAGATGAGCAAACTAATGATCATGAGCACTCATCTGAACTTAACCAACATTTACCAGCCTGATTGTAACCAAATATCCAAACAGCGATTCAGTGAAAACAATAATCTGACTTTGATTGATTTATCTAGACGAGTTCCCAAGCTCAAATCAAAACGGTGCTGAAAGTATCATCTAGACCAGTGTTGCCAAACTTTTTATAGTCCAGTACCCTTTCAAATATTCAACCTCCAGCTGTGTACCCCCTCTAGCACCAGGGTCAGCACACTCTCAAATGTTGTTTTTTGTCATCATTGTAAGCCTGCCACACATACACGTTACGAAACATTTATTAAACATAAGAATTAGTGTGAATTTTTGTCACAACCCGGCTCGTTGGAAGAGACAAAGAGCTCTTATAGGACCAAGGCACAAATAATTATATAACAATAATCAATAATTTTGCTCTTTATTTAGCCATCTTACAAATAAAACCTTATTTGTTGATCATAAATTGTGAATAACTCACCACAGGTTAATGAGAAGGGTGTGCTTGAAAGGATGCACATAACTCTGCAATGTTGTGTTGTATTGGAGAGTCTCAGTCGTAAATAATTTTCCACACACAGTCTGTGCCTGTATTTAGTTTTCATGCTAGTGAGGGCCGAGAATCCACTCTCACATAGGTATGTGGTTGCAAAGGGCATCAGTGTCTTAACAGCACGATTTGCCAAGGCAAGAAACTCTGAGTGCAGCCCAATCCAGAAATCTGGCAGTGGCTTCTGATTAAATTCAATTTTCACAGAACCGCTTGTAGCAATTTCGATGAGGCTCTCTTGTTCAGATATCGGTAAGTGGACTGGAGCAGGGCATGAAAGGGGTAACGAATCCAGTTGTTTGTTTCGTCCGTTTCGGGAAAGTACCTGCGTAATTGCGCACCCAGCTCACTCAGGTGCATCACATTTGACATTGTCCATAAGCTTCAGTTCATTTGCACACAAAAAATCATACAATGATGGAAAGACCTGTGTGTTGTTTTTGTTAATGCAGACAGAAAAGAGCTCCAACTTCTTAATCATAGCCTCAATTTTGTTCCGCAAATTGAATATAGTTGCGGAGAGTCCCTGTAATCCTAGATTCAGATCATTCAGGTGAGAAAAAACATCACCCGGATATGCCAGTCGTGTGAGAAACTCATCATCGTGCAAGCGGTCAGACAAGTGAAAATGATGGTCAGTAAAGAAAACTTTAAGCTTGTCTCTCAATTTAAAAAAATGTGTCAATACTTTTCCCCTTGATAACCTGTATGTTGCAAAAGCGTTACATGGGCGCTGCCCATATCATTGCATAATGCAGAAAATACACAAGAGTTCAGGGGCCTTGCATTAACAAAGCTAACCATTTTCACTAGTGTCCAAAACGTCTTTCAAGCTGTCAGGCATTCCCTTGGCAGCAAGAGCCTCTCGGTGGATGCTGCAGTGTACCCAAGTGGCGTCGGGAACAACTGCTTGCATGCGCGTTACCACTCCACTATGTCTCCCTGTCATGGCTTTTGCGCCATCAGTACAGATACCAACACATCTTGACCACCAAAGTCCATTTGATGTCACAAAGCTGTCCTGTACTTAAAAAATATCCTCTCATGTTGTTCTGGTTTCCAATGGTTTGCAGAAGAGGATATCTTCTTTAATTGACCCCCCATAAACGTAATGGACATATACCAGGAGCTGTGCCAGGCCCGCCACGTCTGTTGACTCATCCAGCTGTAACGCATAGAATTCACTGGCTTGTATGCGAAGCAGTAATTGTTTCAAAACATCTCCTGCCATGTCACTGATGCGTCGTGAAACAGTGTTGTTTGATGAAGGCATTGTCTGCATAGTTTTTTTGGCCTTTTCCCCCAGCATTCTCCCAGCCATATCCGCGGCAGCAGGAAGAATTAAGTCCTCCACAATAGTATGGGGCTTGCCTGTCCTAGCTACTCGGTAGCTCACCATATAAGATGCTTCTAGCCCCTTCTTATTAATGGTATCTGTTGCTTTTATACATGTCTTACTAATTGAAAGTCATCTTTATTCTCACTCAAAAAACTCCCGTATCTTATTTTTCAAATTGTCATGTTGCGTTTCTAAATGTCTGCGCAAGAGTGAAGGTTTCCCGCAAGAGAGTAACGGTTGATGTGATTTGATGTTAATTATTTGACTAGGTTACCTGTATTTGACATTGTGCTGTTATTTCGCTGAACACTATATGGTTTAATTTTATTTTTGACAGTGAAACGAGGCTACTCAGGTGAGAAAAAAAACTCACCCAAATGTATATTTGGTGCACCCCCGACGGCATTGCGAGTAGCCCTGGGGGTTTGGGGATACCTGATGTAGACCACACACAGCTATTGCTTTGCATTTATTATAATGGTTGGATGACTTTGAGAGTTAAGCATCAGAGACATGCCTTCTATTGCATTAGCCTTTTATTCCAATATTTTTTGTGATATCTATTCCTACAGTAATCCTTTATGGATCCATTAGATGTGATTAAGAAAACGTGCATGTTGATTAAGAGGGTGCTGTTGAGGCTATTGTAGACCCTCATTGGAAAACAGTGTTTTAATCACCTATTTGGTGACATGAATATATTAATATAGTTTTATCTAAAAAGAATAGCTTTTTTATGTTTCACTAATATTTTTTTCTGAAATTCACTGAGCAGGATGGTCCTCCCCTTCCTCTGAGGAGGAGCCTCCAGTGCTGAATGTTATTTTGAATACATGTCTGACAACTGTTTCATTTTGTTGAGTGATTTAAACTTTTTTCCATCTAGAAATTGAAACACCAATTTTCTTCTGCAGTTTATGGTTAGAAAAAATTGTGGAAAATGTAAGTTGACTTGTTTAAATCCTTTTTAACGGATGGTTTACAGCTCTTTCTTTGGCTCTTTTCATTACTCAATCTGTCTCTCTCGTTCCCTGTCTTTCTTTGCAGATCCCCCTTCCCCATAATGCCTGGCCTACTTTATAATATGTCTCTGTCTGCATTCCAAATGTCACCCTATTCTCTTTATAGTGTGCTACTTTTGACCAGGGCCCATAGGGCTCCCATAGGGCTCTGGTCAAAAGTAGCACTATAAAGGCAATAGTGTGTCATTTGGAACACAGTCTATCTCTATGCACTCTCGCTGCTGCCCTGGTGAGAGACACACACACACAAACAAACACACATAAACACGTTATTTAGTGCCCATGAAGTCCTACAGCTATGTTTTTCCCCCTTTGTAAATGTAACATGGTAAATGCAGTCAGTGCTGACAGGGGATTCTAGGAATAGGAGACATTCCCTGAATGTTTGTCGGTGCTTGCGTGTGTGTCTGTGTGTGTCTATGTGTGCGTGTGTGTGCGTATGTGTGTGTGTGTTTGTCTGTTTGTGTGTGTGTCTGTGTGTGTGTGTGTGTGCGTTTTTGTGTGTCTGTGTGTGTTTATGTGTGTGGTGTCTGGTGTGTGTGTAATAGATATATGGTTGGCATGCTCTAGTGTGTAACAGTGTATGTTATAGTGTATGTTTGTGAAGGTGGGTTGTCATGGTTTAGAGCTCAAGAAGAGGTCAGACAGAGCCTGACATAAAGGTCAGGGTCATGAATGCACGCACACATACACACAAACAAACACACACACACACACACACACACACACACACACACACACACACACACACACACACACACACACACACACACACAGACACACACACACAAACACACACACACACACAAACAAACACACACACACACACACACACACACATACACACACACACACACACACAGATAAACAAACACACAGGTTATTATAGTTTTGTGTTTTTATATTTGTTTTTATTTCAGACCTGATTTTTCAGACCTGATTTGCAAATTTGTATTTAGTTTTAGTTGTATACAACATTGATTTTAAGTTTTTATATTATTTAGTTTCAGTTTTAGTTTTAGTGTTAGGGACAGAAAGATCGCTAAAGATCCACGTCATGAGATTACTTCAAAACTGGCCACTAGGGGCAACGGTGAACGCTATTACCTTCAAATAGGCTTGGATTTTGCTTGAGTGTGGTTGCTATGGCATTGTTGCTAGGCACTTGTTTTTTTCAACTTGTTTTTTCACCCATTTCTTCCCAAACCTTAACGCTTAGCTTATCCATTTTGCAATTAATGCCTAAACTTACAGTAAGCCTTCGAAATTTGACATTTATAGATAAAATGCCATTTGGGTTGTATATTTTGTTTTTGTTTTTTGGTATGTCACTTCTGTCCACTGGGTGGCAGTAATACATAAGGTGATGGGTCCGATCATAGGTTAGGTTAGGTTTAAATTATAAAGTCAATGTCAATGTGACAAAAAGCATAGGTAGAGCATGGTGTTTGCAACGCTAGGGTTGTGGGTTCGATTCCCACCGGGGACCAGTACGAAAAAAAAGAAAAATTTATGAAATTTATGCATTCACTACTGTAAGTCGCTCTGGATAAGAGTGTCTGCTAAATGACTAAAATGTAAAAGGATTAGGGCTGAGACTGGTGCAAAACATAAAGTGAAAAGAAACTCTCTCTCGCCCATGTTTACATCAATCCAGTTCTTTTGAACTTTAGTACTACATGTAAGAGGAATCAAGTTAGCTACCTAGCTGATTTTTTGCTGTTAGCTAGTAATAGCTAGCGATAGTGATGCACAAACTAGACCTATTTGAACCATCGGCGTCTCCTCGCAGCATTTAGCCACCAGATTCACTAGCTTGAAAATCAATTTGATTTTTTATTATGTTTACTATAATAACCTTGACACACACACACACACACACACACACACACACACACACACACACACACACACACACACACACACACACACAGAGAGACAGAAAGAGAATTGAAGAAAGTAGAGAGATAGACAGATGGTGGATTAAAAAGGTGAGGCTGAGGCTGAAAGTGGCAGAAATAGTGATTGAAATGTGGGGGTGAAATATACTATAGAGGAATGGGGATGAGGGGTAGAGAGATAGGCAGAGAGAGGAGAGAGAGGGAGAGAGGCAGAGAAAGAAAAAGAGGATGAAAGAAAGAAAGACAGAGAGGAAGAGAAGGAGAGAGAGAAGTATTGGTGTTTTTTAAATAGCCTACGTGGAACACCAAATCCTTTCAGCAGCACAAATCAGCTGACGCGCTGCCACTTGCCAAGGAGGGGGCAGGGCTTATAACTCTCTCTACTGACACATGCTCAACATGCAGATAGAGAGACAGAGAGAGAGAGACATAGAGAGAGAGAAGAGGGAGAGAGAGAGAGGGTGGAGGGGTTGAGAAAAATAAGAGGAAGAGGCGGCAAAAATAGTGAAAGAAAGACAGAGGGAGAGAAAGAAAGAGAAGTAGAGAAAAGAGGGAGAGAGAGAGAGGGAGAAGGAGGGAGGGAAGGAGTGATTGTTTAGCCTGATCCGCTGTGTGTTTGCTGTTGTAGTAATCAGGCCATTCACTGCTATTTACGCTGTCTTTATTTGACAGTAATAACAGCTTTAAATCATGGCTAGACTGCTGCTTTAATGTGTCCTCTACCCTCTCCCTCTTTGCACTCTCTTTGCCCTCTCCTTCTCTCTCTCCCTCTCTACTAAGACAGGGCATGACTGACTGGATGGAGGGAAGGTTTAAGGAGGAAAACAGGGGGAGACAAACTGTATGGGGAGGAGGATAGGAGAAGAAGAGGAGAGGAGAAGAGAAGAAGAAAGAGTGAGTATGCTGCATACATAGAAAATAGAGGATGAGAAGAGGTCCTTGGCTTTATCTTATTGGTCTCCCTTTCTCTCGCTCACTATCTCTCTCTCTCTCTCTGCTTAAGTCCAGTTGGTTCCCTGCTTTCCCAAAGTAATGCACAGTTTACGAGGTTGGCAGAGAGCCATGGTTTATAACTGTCTCTGCTCTGCCTAACCCCTATGCTTCTCTCTCTCTCTCTCTCTCTCTCTCTCTCTCTCTCTCTCGCTCTCTGTCTCTCTCTCTCTGTCTCTCTCTCTCTGTCTCTCTCTCTCTCTCTCTCTCTCTCTCTCTCTCGCTCTTAATTCAATTCAAAGGGCTTTAATGGCATGGGAAACATGTTTACATTGCCAAATCAAGTGAAAGATAATAAACAAAAGTGAAATAAACAATCAAAATGAATATCAAATATTACACTCACAAAACTTTTAGAAGAATAAAGACATTTCAAAGGTCACATTATGGCTATACAGTGTTATAATGATGTGCAACTAGTTAAAGTACAAAAGGGAAGTAAATAAACATAAATATGGGTTGTATCTAAAATGGTGTCTGTTCTTCACTGGTTGCCCTTTTCTTGCTGCTGTGGTATTTCACCCAATAGATATAGGAGCTTATCAAAATTAAATTTATTTTTCAAATTATTTCTGAGTCTGTGTAATCTGAGGGAAATATGTGTCTCTAATATGGTCATACATTTGGCAGGAGGTTAGGAAGTGCAGCTCAGTTTCTACCTCATTTTGTGGGCAGTGTACACATGGTTTGTCTTCTCTTGAGAGCCAGGTCTGCCTACAGCAACCTTTCTCAATAGCAAGGCTATGCTCACTGATTCTGTACATAGTCAAAGCTTTCCTTAATTTTGGGTCAGTCACAGTGGTCAGGTGTTCTGCCACAGTGTACTCTCTGTTTTGGGCCAAATAGTGTTCCAGTTTGCTCTGTTTTTTGGTAAATTCTTTCCAATGTGTCAAGTAAATATCTTTGTATTTTCTCATGATTTTGTTGGGTCTAATTGTGTTGCTGTCCTGGGGTTCTATGGGGTCTGTTTGTGTTTGTGAACAAAGCCCCATTACCAGTTTGCTAAGGGATCTCTTCTCTAAGTTAATCACTCTGTAGTTGATGGCTTTGCTATGGAAGGTTTGGGAATCACTTTCCTTTAGGTGGTTGTAGAATTTAATGTCTCTTTTCTGGATTTTGATAATTAGCAGGTAGCGGCCTATTTCTGCTTTGCATGCATTATTTGGCGTTTTACTGTTGTACTGTACACAGAGGATATTTTTAGCTGAATTCTGCATGCAGAGTCTCAATTTGGTGTTTGTCCCATTTTCTGAATTCTTGGGACCCCAGACCTCACAACCATAAAGGGTAATGGGTTCTATAGCTGATTCAAGTATTTTTAGCCAAATCCTGATTGGGATGTCAAACTTTATGTTCCTTTTGATTGAGTAGAAGGCACTTCTTGCCTTGTCTCTCAGACCGTTCACAGCTTTGTGGAAGTTACCTGTGGCGCTGATGTTTAGGTCGAGGTATGTATAGTTTTTTGTGTGCTCTAGGGCAACGGTGTCTAGATGGAATTTGTATTTGTGGTCCTGGCAACTGGACCTTTTTTGGAACACCATTATTTTTTGTCTTACAGAGATTTATTGTCAGGGCCCTTTATTCCAAATATTGGGGAAGATGCCAGAGCTGAGAATGATGTTAAAGTGTTTATGTATAGCCAATTGGAATGTGTGGTCTGTATATTTTATAATCTAATTTAGGATACCATCAACACCACAGGCCTTTGTTGGTTGGAGGGTTTGTATTTGGTCCTGTACTTCATTCAATGTAATTGGAGAATGCAGTGGGTTCTGGTGGTATTTAATAGTTGATTCAAAGATTTGTAATCGATCATGTACCGTAATTTCCGGACTATTAAGCGCACCTGAATATAAGCCGCACCCACTGAATTTAATTTTTTATTTATTTTGAACATAAATAAGCCGCACATGTCTATAAGCCGCAGGTGCCTACCGGTACACTGAAACAAATGAACTTTACACAGGCTTTAACGAAACACGGCTTGTAACAAACATAAATAGGCTTTAACGAAACACGGCTTGTAACAACAAAAAAAATAGCAGTAAGCTTTATTTGTCTTTTTGCACTGAGTCAATTCCTCACGCTGCTGTTTCAAACGTCTTATCATTGACTCATTAAGACCAAGCTCCCGTGCAGCAGCTCTATTTCCTTTTCCAACAGCCAGATCAATCGCCTTCAACTTGAAAGCTGCATCATATGCATTTCTCCGTGTCTTTTCCATGATGAGGGTGACAAAATGACTACCGTAATCAGAATGATGGGAAGTTTGAGAGCGCTCGATTTAATCTAAACAATAAACAAAAAAGTTGTTTGAGCGTAACCCGTTCGGCAATTTCATTGGTCTAATGAAAGCTTCATGCCGCCAAAAAACTGAGCACGTCACAGAATGTGTTTTATGGAGAAAAAAATTAAAAGAGGGAAAAATCCATATATTAGCTGCGTCATTGTTTAAGCCGTGAGGTTCAAAGCCTGGGAAAAAAGTTGCGGCTTATAGTCCGGAATTTACGGTATATGTTTTTGCTGTTTGTTCTTTGTTATAGAGCCAAAAAGATTGGAGAAGTGGTTTATCCATACATCTCCATTTTGGATAGATATGTCTTCATGTTTTTTTCCCCAGAAGTGGTTAGATTCTATGGATTCTTCAATTACATTGAGCTGATTTCTGACATGCTGTTAATTATTTTTCCGTAGTGTATTTCTGTGTTGTTTTAGTGATTCACCATAGTAAAGGCGAAGGCTCAGGTTTTCTGTGTCTCTATGTTTTTGGTTGGATAGGTTTCTCAATTTCTTTCTTAGGTTTTGTATTCTTCATCAAACCATTTGTCATTGTTAATTTTCTTAGGTCGTATATTTGAAAAAAATGTATTTGATGGGAAGCTGAGAAGTTTAGGCTTTCTACTGCCAAGTTTAGACCTTCACTATTACAGTGAAATGTTTTGTTGGGGAAGTTGTCTAAAAGGGATTGAATTTGTTGTTGCCCAATTGTTTTTGGTTGGTTTCTACGCTACTTTCCTTCCATCTATAGCATTTCTTAATATTGTGCAGTTCCTTTGGCTTTGATGCCTCATGATTTTGCTGTGATCTGATAGGGGTGTCAGTGGGCTGACAGTGAACGCTCAGAGAGTCTCTGGGTTGAGGTCAGTGATAAAGTAATCTACAGTACAACTGCCAAGGGGTGAGCTATAGGTGTACCTACCATATGAGTCTCCTCAAAGCCTACCATTGACTATGTACAGACCCAGCGTGGCACAGAGCTGCAGAAGTTTTTGTTGGTTGTTTTGTCATAGTTGTGTCAAGGGGGGGCATATTTGGAAAGGATTTTTGTCACCTCCAGGTAGCTGTTTGTCTCCCTGTGTGCTGAGAGTGTCAGGTTCTTGTCCAGTTATGGCATTTAGGTCACCACAGACTAATACATGTCCATGGGCCTGGCAATGGTTGATATCCCCCTCTAGGATGGAGAAGCTGTCATCGTTAAAGTATGGGGATTCTATTGAGGGGATATAGTCTCTCTCTCTTTCCCTCTCTCTCTCCCTCTCTCTCTCTCTCTCTCTCTCCCCTCTCTCTTTTTATCTCTCTCTCTCTTTCTCTCTATCTTTTGTAGAGATTGTATGTGTATCTAGGATTGTGTAAAGTCAGTATGTGTATCTGGGATTGTGTAGAGATGGTATGTGCAGTGTGCACGTAGAATTGTGTAGAAATGGTATGTGTATCTGGGATGGTGGAGGGTGGAGGCAGAGGCACTTGGAGTAGGTTTTGGCAGAGCGCTCAGATTCTTTAGGTTTTTTGGATGCCCTCCATATCTCCCTCCTCTACCCCCTCCTCCCCCTCTCCCTCACCCCTCCATATCTCGCTTCTTCAACCCCCATCACCCCTCCTTCAATCCACTGTCCCCCTCATCATCACCCCTCCTCCAAGCCACTGTCCCCCTCATCTTCACCCCACCTTCAAACCCCTATCCCCCAGTCCCTCATCCCTCCTCTCTCCCCCTCCCTCTTCCTCCCCCTCCCTTCCCTCTCCCCCCCTCCCATCCTTGCCCCTCCCTCTCCCCTCCCTCCCCCTCTCCCCTCTACTTTCCCCTCCCTGTCCTTCCCACTTTCCTCCCCTCTCCCCCTCTCTTCCTTCCTCCCCCTCCCTTCTCTCCCTCCCTCCCTCCCCTCCTCACCCCCTTTCCTCCCCCTTCCTCCCTTCTCTCCCCCTCTCCCCCCTCCTTTCCCCTCCCTGTCCTTCCCCTTTCCCTCCCTCCCCTCCCCTCCTCCCTCACCCTCCCTCTCCTTTCCATCTTCTTCCCCCCTCTCCTCCTTCCTCCCCCCCTTCCCCCTCCCTCCCCCTCCCTCCCTTCCCCCCCTCCCTCCCTCCCTTCCCCCTCCCTCCCCTTCCCTTTCCTCCCCCCTTCCTCCCCTCTCTCCCCCCTCTCCCCTTCCTCCCCTCCCCCCTGTCCGCCTCCCTTCCTCCCCTCTCCCTCCTTCCCTCCTCCCAGTGCATTCTGATGAAGGTGACTGCTGAGGATGCCACTCTCAACTTCCGGACCTTCTCCCCCTCCTCCCTCTTCTCCCCTTTCTCCCGCTTCTCCCCCTTCCTTCCCCTTCCCCTTCTCACCCTCTCCCTCCCCTCTCCTCATCCCTATTTGCCCCCTTCCTTCCCCGAATGAGATGGATGTTTCCTTGCAGCCCGCAGTAAATCTCCATTCGTCCTTCAGCTCGTCTTACACTGGGTCATCCCCTGACTACTTATCCCCCTGTGTGCCAACCCTCCCCCACCTCAACCCCCTCTCTCCCTCACCCTCTCCTCCCCTTTCTCTGCCTCACCACCTTCCCCTTTGCTCTTACCCAAATGCTTTGGTGAGTGCTGACTTCTTCTTATCTGATCTGTGCATTAGAAGAGCTTTCATTCTATTGTGCTGAACTGTGCTGATCTGAACTGTGCTGATCTGAAGGCCAGGACCAGGACCAGAACCTAGATCCAGAACACTTACCCTATCCCACAACAGGATAATGTTATTAAAATCCCATAGAGTTGTTTGCTGGGCGTTTGCATTGTGTCTGATTGGAGATGAAAGGTATATTTGAGTACACAGATTGACAATGATCTCCACATACCTCCTTATTAACCATGTTTACAATATTGATCTATATTGGTTTATAAACCACGCTTACAGTATTGATCTATATTGGTTTATTAACCACGCTTACAGTATTTATCTACAGTATATTGGTTTATAAACCACGCTTACAGTATTGATCTATATTGGTTTATTAACCACGCTTACAGTATTTATCTACAGTATATTGGTTTATTAACCATGCTTACAATATTGATTATATTGGTTTATAAACCACGTTCACAGTATTTATCTACGGTATATTGGTTTATTAACCATGTTTACAATATTGATCTATATCGGTTTATTAACAACACTATCTGCTGTGACTCAGGCCAGATGGCTGGTGTGTCTGTGTCTGTGTCTGTGTCTGTGTGCATGCACACACGTGCAAGACTGGAGCATTCAGAAGTTGAGCAGAGGCAGCCTAAACCATTGTTTTCCTGTGGATTGTTACCATGTCAATGGTATCATAGCGTGTCTTCTGCTACACTGTAAAAAAAAGTCCTGCAATTGTCACGGTAAATCTTTATACTATAATATACTTTATAAACTGAATACAGTAGATTACCTTAAATTAAATTGCATTGTGGGAAAAAATCTAAATCTAAATATATTGTACCTCTCCCTATCATAGTCTCTTGTTCCCACTTGCTTCAAGTTGCACACAATTGTTCCTGTACCCAAGCAAGCTAAGGTAACTGACCTAAATGACTATCGCCCCGTAGCTGTTAAGGTTGGCTCAAGGAAGCAGGAGAGGCCATGTCAAGCGCAGGAGACAGAAAATCCGTGAACACACTTTTAATGAGCATCCACAATGTCAGAACACGGTAGGGCAGGACGCATACAAACAAATGCTCCAAAACCCCAGCTTAAACACTAAGCAGGGACGCAGCCCACAATAACCTCTGCGGCAAACAAAAACACAGACAGAGGGAAAACACTCGTTCCTCAAACGACATAAGTCCTGACATAGAACAATCACGCACAAAACACAAACCTACTTAGCTAGACTAAATACCTCCCCCACTAACAACTAAAACAAAACAGGTGCGTGCCTAACCTAGACCTAACCAACAGAAAGTGAAACAGAGGATCGATGGCAGCTAGTAGGCCGGCGACAACGACCGCCGAGCGCCGCCCAGGCGAGGAGGGGCGCCACCATCCTTCGGTGTTGTGACAGTACCCCCCCGACGCGCGGCTCCCGCAGCGCGCCGACGCCGGCCTCAAGGATGCCCCGGAGGGCGAGGCGCAGGGCAATCCGGATGGAGGCTGTGGAACTCCCGGATTAGCGCTGGGTCCAATATGTCCTCCACCTGTACCCAGCACCTCTCCTCCAGGCCGTACCCCTCCCAGTCCACGAGGTACTGCAGGACCCTCACCCGGCGTCTGGAGTCCAAGATGGACCGGACTGTGTACGCTGGGGTCCCCCCCGATGTCCAGGGGGGGCGGAGGGACCTCCTGCACCTCATTGTCCTGCAGTGGACCAGCTACCACCGGCCTGAGGAGAGACACATGAAACGAGGGGTTAATACGATAATAAGAAGGAAGTTGTAACCTGTAACACACCTCGTTTATTCTCCTCAGAACTTTAACCTGTTAGGGCTAGGGGGCAGTATTTACACGGCCGGATAAAAAACGTACCCGATTTAATCTGGTTACTACTCCTGCCCAGTAACTAGAATATGCATATAATTATTGGCTTTGGATAGAAAACACCCTAAAGTTTCTAAAACTGTTTGAATGGTGTCTGTGAGTATAACAGAACTCATATGGCAGGCAAAAACCTGAGAAGATTTCATGCAGGAAGTGGCCTGTCTGACAAGGTGTTGTTGTTCTTGGCTCTGTTTATTGAACATTTAGGATCTTAGCTGTAACGTGACACTTCCTACGGCTCCCATAGGCTCTCAGAGCCCGGGAAAAAGCTGAACGATATCGAGGCAGCCCCAGGCTGAAACACATTATCGCCTTTGCCAAGTGGCTGATCAGAGGACAAAGGGCTTAGGCACGTGCCCAAGTCGACCCCATGCTGTATTTTCTTTCGTCTGTTTACCTAATTGCAGATTCCCGGTCAGAATATTATTGCTTTTTTACGAGAAAAATGGCATAAAAATTGATTTTAAACAGCGGTTGACATGCTTCGAAGTACGGTAATGAAATATTTAGAAATCTTTTGTCACGAAATGCGCCGTGCGCATGACCCTTATTTACCATTCGGATAGTGTCTTGAACGCACGAACAAAACGCCGCTGTTGGAACATAACTATGGATTATTTGGGACCAAACCAACATTTGTTATTGAAGTAGAAGTCCTGGGAGTGCATTCTGACGAAGAACAGGAAAGGTAATCAAACTTTTCTAATAGTAAATCGGAGTTTGGTGAAGGCTAAACTTGCTGGGTGTCTAAATAGCTAGCCCTGTGATGCCGGGCTATCTACTTAGAATATTGCAAAATGTGCTTTCACCGAAAAGCTATTTTAAAATCGGACATATCGAGTGCATAGAGGAGTTCTGTATCTATAATTCTTAAAATAATTGTTATGCTTTTTGTGAACGTTTATCGTGAGTAATTTAGTAAATTGTTAGTAAATTCGCCGGAAGTTTGCGGGGGGTATGCTAGTTCTGAACGTCACATGCTAATGTAAAAAGCTGGTTTTTGATATAAATATGAACTTGATTGAACAAAACATGCATGTATTGTATAACATAATGTCCTAGGTGTGTCATCTGATGAAGATCATCAAAGGTTAGTGCTGCATTTAGCTGTCTTCTGGGTTTTCGTGACATTATATGCTAGCTTGAAAAATGGGTGTCTGATTATTTCTGGCTGGGTACTCTGCCGACATAATCTAATGTTTTGCTTTCGTTGTAAAGCCTTTTTGAAATCGGACAGTGTGGTTAGATTAACGAGAGTCTTGTCTTTAAAATGCTGTAAAATAGTCATATGTTTGAGAAATTGAAGTAATAGCATTTCTAAGGTATTTGAATATCGCGCCACAGGATTCAACTGGCTGTTACGTAGGTGGGACGATTTGGTGCCACCTGCCCTAGAGAGGTTAAATGGCCCCACAAACCACGGACCCAGTTTCCGGCAAGGCAGGTGGAGGGGCAGGTTCCGGGTCGAGAGCCAGACTCTCTCCCCTGGGGTAAACATGGGGGCCTCACTGCGGCGACGGTCAGCGCTCTCTTTTTATCGTCCCCTGGCCCGTTCCAGGGATTCCTGGATGGCGTTCCAGGTCTCCATAGAGCGCTGGACCCATTCCTCTACCACAGGGGCCTCCGTCTGGCTCTGATGCCATGACCCCAGGACCGGCTGATAACCCAATACACATTGGAAAGGCGACATGTTGGTAGAGGAGTGGCGAAGAGAGTTCTGAGCCATCTCGGCCCATGGCACGAACCTCGCCCACTCCCCTAGCCGGTCCTGGCAGTAGGACCGCAGAAACCTGCCCACATCCTGATTTATCCTCTCTACCTGCCCATTACTTTCAGGGTGAAAACTGACCGAGGTCAAACTGACCGAAACCCCCAGTCGCTCCATAAACGCCCGCCACACTCGGGATGTGAACTGGGGGCCTCGATCTGAGACGATGTCCTCAGGCACCCCGTAGTGCCGGAAGACGTGCATGAATAAAGCTTCCGCGGTCTGCAGGGCCGTAGGAAGACCGGGTAAAGGGAGCAAACGTCAGCAGACCGGTCCACAACAACCAGGATCGCGGTGTTGCCCTGATACGGCGGGAGATCGGTGAGGAAATCCACCGCCAGGTGGGACCATGGTCGCTGTGGAACCGGGAGGGGTTTCCCTCTAGACAGGTGCCTAGGAGCCTTACTCTGGGCGCACACCGAACAGGAGGAGACATAACGCCTCACGTCCTTCACCAAGGTGGGCCACCAGTATTTCCCACAAAGACCACACACCGTATGCTCAATCCCTGGGTGACCCGAGGAGGGTAGCGTGTGCGCCCACCGGATCAACCGATCGTGGACACCGAGCCGGACGTACTTATGACCCACGGGACACTGAGGAGGAGTAGGTTCCGCCCGTAATGCCCGCTCGATATCCGCGTCCACCTCCCAGACCACCGGTGCCACCAGGCAGGAGGCTGGAAGTATGGAAGTGGGATCGGAGGACCGTTCCTCGGTGTCCTGGAGACGAGACAGTGTGTCGGCCTTAGTGTTCCGGGAACCTGGGCTGTACGAGATTGTAAACTGAAATCTCGTAAAGAACATCACCCACCTGGCTTGACGAGGGTTCAGTCTCCTCACCGCCCGGATGTACTCCAGATTACGGTGGTCAGTCCAGATGAGAAAAGGGTGACATGCCCCCTCAAGCCAATGCCTCCAAACCTTCAGGGCTCTTACAACAGCCAGCAACTCCCTGTCCCCCACATCACAGTTACACTCCGCCGGACTCAACTTCTTAGAGAAGAAGGCACAGGGAAGAAGCTTGGGGGGCGTGCCCGAGCGCTGTGATAGCACGGCTCCTACCCCAGCCTCGGACGCGTCCACCTCCACTATGAATGGCAAAGAGGGATCCAGATGCACCAGCACTGGAGCATCGGTGAACAGAGCCTTTAGATGACTAAAGGCCCTGTCTGCCTCCGCTGACCACCGCAACCGCACCGGGCCCCCCTCATCAGTGAGGTAATGGGAGCCGCCACCTGCCCAAAGCCCCGGATAAACTTCCGGTAGTAATTGGCAAATCCCAAAAACCGCTGCACCTCCTTCACCGTGGTGGGAGTCGGCCAATTACGCACGGCCGAGATGCGGTCACATTCCATCACCACCCCGGATGTGGAAATGCAATACCCCAGAAAAGAGACGGCTGGCTTGGAAAACTCACATTTCTCAGCCTTGACATATAGGTCATGCTCCACCAGTCGCCCAAGCACTTTACGCACCAGAGACATGTGCGCGGCGCGTGTAGTGGAGAAGATCAGAATATCATCGATGTACACCACTACACCCTGACCGAGCATGTCCCGGAGAATCTCGTCCACAAAGGATTGGAAGACTGCGGGAGCATTCTTTAGCCCATACGGCATGACGAGGTACTCATAATGGCCAGATGTGGTACTAAATGCAGTTTTCCACTCGTCCCCTCCTCGGATACGCACCAAATTATACGCACTCCTGTGATCCAATTTTGTGAAGAAGCGCGCCCCGTGAAATGACTCCACCGCCGTGGCGATGAGAGGTAGTGGGTAACTGAAACCCACCGTGATAGAATTTAGACCTCTATAGTCAATACACGGGCGCAGACCTCCCTCCTTCTTCTTCACAAAAAATAAGCTTGAGGAGACGGGTGAGTTGGATGGCCGAATGTATCCCTGCCTCAAGGACTCAGTGACGTATGTTTCCATAGCCACTGTCTCCTCCTGAGACAGGGGATACACGTGACTATGGGGAAGTGCAGCGCCCACCTGGAGGTTTATCGCACAGTCTCCTTGTCGATGAGGTGGTAATTGGGTCGCCTTCTGAAGGCAATAGCCAAATTGGCATACTCTGAAGGAATGTGCACAGTAGAGACTTGGTCTGGACTCTCCACCGTAGTCGCACCAACGGAAACTCCTATGCATCTGCCCGAGCACTCCTTTGACCACCCCTTAAGAGCCCTCTGTCTCCACGAAATCTTAGGGTGGTGAGTGGCTAGCCAGGGGATCCCTAGAACCACTGGAAACGCCTGGGAATCAATGAGGAAGAGACTGATACTCTTCTCATGACCCTCCCGCATTACCATGACCAGTGGCACAGTGACCACCCTGACCAGCCCTGACCCTAGTGGTCGACTGTCTAAGGCGTGCACGGGGTAGGGTTGGTCCAACTGGACCAGGGGAATCCCTAACTTAGCAGTGACCCCACGGTCCATAAAACTCCCTGCCATGCCTGAATCGACTAGCGCCTTAAGCCGGGAGTGAGGAGAAAAACAAGGAAAGGACACTAACGCATACATGTGACTGACAGGGGGCTCTGGGTGAGGCTGGTGCTGACTCACCTGAGATGTCAAAGGAGTGCTCTGCCTGCCTTCTGGACTCCCGGGTGAGCTTCTCCAGCACCGGTCCACAGTGCGCCCTCTGCGACCACAGGAGGTGCAGGAGCGGACTCCCCCTCCAGCCTTCCTGGCTGCAGCCCCCCTATCTCCATAGGCGTGGGACTAGGAGGGCTGGAAGGTGGAATGAGCAGGGCCCGGTTCGGACGCCCGCGGGCGGCCAGCAGATTGTCCAGTAAAAAGGACAGGTCAATCAGCTGGTCCAGGGTGATGGTCGTGTCCCGACAGGCTAACTCCCGGCGGACGTCTTCCCTCAGACTACACCGGTAGTGATCTATAAGGGCCCTCTCATTCCACCCCGCTCCAGCGACCAGGGTCCGGAACTCTAGAGCAAAGTCCTGCGGGCTCCTCGTCTCCTGTCTCAGGTGAAATAGCCGCTCACCCGTCGCTTTACCCTCCGGGGGATGATCAAACACTGCCCGGAAACGACGGGTGAACTCCGGGTAGTTGTCCCTGGCTGAGTCCGGACTGTGCCACACGGCGTTGGCCCATACCAGGGCTCTACCCGTGAGACACGAGACGAGGACGCTGACACTCTCCTCCCCCGAGGGAGGGGGGCGAACGGTCGCCAGGTATAACTCCAACTGGAGTAGGAAACCCTTAAACCCAGCGGCCGTCCCATCGTACTCCATGGGGGGGCGAGTTTCACCCCACTGGTACTGGGTGCTGTGGGTGCTGGTTGGGGTGCAAGCTGTTGAACCGCCGCGTTAGTGGGGCCCGGGAGCGCTTCGGTTCCAACTCTCCATGTGCGCCAACACCTGGTCCATGGCGGTGCCCAGACGGTGGAGCAGGGCAGAGTGTTGGGCAACCCTTTCCTCCATGGACGGGCCTGGCGCTGAAGCTCCTGCTGACTCCATTAATTTTGGTGCGTGATTCTGTCAAGGTTGGCTCAAGGAAGCAGGAGAGGCAGAGTCAAGCGCAGGAGACAGAAAATCCGTGAACACACTTTTAATGAGCATCCACAATGTCCGAACACGGTAGGGCAGGGCGCATACAAACAAATGCTCCAAAACCCCAGCTTAAACACTAAGCAGGGATGCAGCCCACAATAACCTCTGCGGCAATCAAAAACACAGTCAGAGTGAAAACACTCATTTCTCAAACGACATAAGTCCTGACATAGAACAATCACGCACAAAACACAAACCTACCTAGCTAGACTAAATCCCCCCCCCACTAACAACTAAAACAAAACAGGTGCATGCCTAACCTAGACCTAACCAACAGAAAGTGAAACAGAGGATCGATGGCAGCTAGTAGGCCGGCGACGAAGACCGCCGAGCGCCACCCGGGTGAGGAGGGGCGCCACCATCCGTCGGTGTCGTGACAGTAGCACTCACTTCTGTCATCATGAGGTGTTTTGAGAGGCCAGTCAAGGACAATATCACCTCCAGCTTGCCCGACACCCAAGACCAGGGATGGGCAACTTTGATATGGGTGGGAGCCACAGTGGCTCGCTGGTCTGAGTACCCACAAACATACCAATGATTTATATATACACTAGATGACTGATAGGGGGTGCTGTGTTGAATTCACTATGCCTCCATCTACGCACTCCCCCACCATTGTAAAAAATATTTTGAAAGCTATAGAAATGCATTTATTAATGTCTACATTAGTTTTCTCCACATTTATTCTATTACACAGACCTTAATGCATACTTTTAAATTATATTATGTGAGCTAAACATACAAATAAGTATATGAAAATATACACTGCTCAAAAAAATAAAAGGAACACTTAAACAACACAATGAAACTCCAAGTCAATCACACTTCTGTGAAAACAAACTGTCCACTTAGGAAGCAACACTGATTGACAAAAAATGTCACATGCTGTTGTGCAAATGGAATAGACAACAGGTGGAAATTATAGGCAATTAGCAAGACACCCCCAATAAAGGAGTGGTTCTGCAGGTGGGGACCACAGACCACTTCTCAGTTCCTATGCTTCCTGGCTGATGTTTTGGTCACTTTTGAATGCTGGCGGTGCTTTCACTCAAGTGGTAGCATGAGACGGAGTCTACAACCCACACAAGTGGCTCAGGTAGTGAAGCTCATCCAGGATGACACATCAATGCGAGCTGTGGCAAGAACGGTTTGCTGTGTCTGTCAGCGTAGTGTCCAGAGCATGGAGGCGCTACCAGGAGACAGGTCAGTACATCAGGAGATGTGGAGGAGGCCGTAGGAAGGCAACAACCCAGCAGCAGGACCGCTACCTCCGCCTTTGTGCAAGGAGGAGCAGGAGAAGCACTGCCAGAGCCCTGCAAAATGACCTCCAGCAGGCCACAAATGTGCATGTGTCTGCTCAAACGGTCAGAAACAGACTCCACGAGGGTGGTATGAGGGCCCGACATCCACAGGTGGGGGTTGTGCTTACAGCCCAACACCGTGCAGGACGTTTGGCATTTGCCAGAGAACACCAAGATTGGCAAATTCGCCACTGGCGCCCTGTGCTCTTTACAGATGAAAGCAGGTTCACACTGAGCACGTGACAGACGTGACAGAGTCTGGAGACGCCGTGGAGGACGTTCTGCTGCCTGCAACATCCTCCAGCATGACCGGTTTGGCGGTGGGTCAGTCATGGTGTGGGGTGGCATTTCTTTGGGGGGCCGCACAGCCCTCCATGTGCTCGCCAGAGGTAGCCTGACTGCCATTAGGTACCGAGATGAGATCCTCAGACCTCTTGTGAGACCATATGCTGGTGCGGTTGGCCCTGGGTTCCTCCTAATGCAAGACAATACTAGACCTCATGTGGCTGGAGTGTGTCAGCAGTTCCTGCAAGAGGAAGGCATTGATGCTATGGACTGGCCCGCCCGTTCCCCAGACCTGAATCCAATTGAGCACATCTGGGACATCATGTCTTGCTCCATCCACCAACGCCACGTTGCACCACAGACTGTCCAGGAGTTGGCGGATGCTTTAGTCCAGGTCTGGGAGGAGATCCCTCAGGAGACCATCCGCCACCTCATCAGGAGCATGCCTAGGCGTTGTAGGGAGGTCATACAGGCACATGGAGGCCACACACACTACTGAGCCTCATTTTGACTTGTTTTAAGGACATTACATCAAAGTTGGATCAGCCTGTAGTGTGGTTTTCCACTTTAATTTTGAGTGTGACTCCAAATCCAGACCTCCATGGCTTGATAATTGGATTTCCATTGATTATTTTTGTGTGATTTTGTTGTCAGCACATTCAACTATGTAAAGAAAAAAGTATTTAATAAGATTATTTCTTTCATTCAGATCTAGGATGTGTTGTTTAAGTGTTCCCTTTATTTTTTTGAGCAGTATATAAAAAGATTTTCCTTAATTAAGCAGAGTAGTTTGAGATTCCTAATATTACTGTAGCCACTACAACAACAAAAATACTTAAATACTTTTTTTTCTTGAAACATTTAATTGAAATACTATAGAATTCCATTCATCCCTATGGAGGACTGCTCCTAATGGGGAGTACCAATATGGCCGACCGGTGGCTTCAAAGGCTCACAATAGCCAATACATAGCTTCAGCAATCCAGGGTAAATATAGTCAATTCGGAAAGCAGTTCACTTTTTCCACATTTTGTTATGTTACAGCCTTATTCTAAAATGGATTAAAAAAAGAAAACATCGTCATCAATCTACACACAATACTCCATAATTGTCACGGCTGTCGTAGGAAGGAGCGGATCAAAGTGCAGCGTGTGTCGTTCCACATTTTATTTTCACTGTGAAACTATGCAATACATACACAATCAACTGAACGAACAAAAACAACAAACCGTGACGCAGAGTAGAAACATACACTACCTCAAAACCAATCTCCCACAAACCCAGGTGGGAAAAACACCTACTTAAGGATGATCTCCAATTAGAGACAACGATGACCACCTGCCTCTAATTGGAGATCATCCCAAACAAAACCCAACATAGAAAAACAAAACTAGAACATGACAACATAGAAAAACTAAACTAGAAAACCCCCCTGTCACGCCCTGACCTACTCAACCATAGAAAATAGCAGCTTTCTATGGTCAGGACGTGACAATAATGACAAAGCATAAACAGGTTTTTAGAAATGTTTGCAAGTTTATTAAAAATAAAAAACAGAAATACCTTATTTACATAAGTATTTACACCCTTTGCTATGAGACTAGAAATTGAGCTCAGGTGCATCCTGATTCTATTCATCATCCTTGAGATGTTTCTACAACTTGATTGGAGTCCACTGTGGTAAATTCAATTGATTGGATATGATTTGGAAAGGTACACATCTCTCTATATAAGGTCCCGCAGTTGACAGTGCATGTCAAAGCAAAAACCAAGCAATGGAGGTCGAAGGAGTTGTTCGTAGAGCTCCGAGACAGGATTGTGTCGAGGCACAGATCTGGGGAAGGGTAAAAAAAGCATTTCTGCAGCATTGAAGGTCCCCAAGAACACAGTGGCCTCCATCATTCTTAAGTGGAAGAAGTTTCTAACCACCAAGACTCTTCCAAGAGCTGGACGCCCGGTAAAACTGAACAATCGGGGGAGAAGGGTCTTGGTCAGGGAGGTGACCAAGAACCCGATGTTCACTCTTACAGAGCTCCAGCGTTCCTCTGTGGAGATAGGAGAACCTTCAGGAAGGACAACCATCTCTGCAACACTCCACCAATCAGGCCATATTTGGCAGAGTGGCAGTGGTGTAAAGCGCTTAAGTAAAAATATTGAAAGTACTACTTAAGTAGTTATTTTGGGTATCTGCGGACTCAGTTATAAAAAAAATCTTAGATTTATACTTGAACTTAGTCGTAAGATCATTTCCGACGGTGAGCTTACGTTGGATTCACCATAAGACTGCTGAACAATTAATCAAATGCCTACCCGGACTATTTGTATTGACCATTGCTGCTACTCGCTGTTTATTATCTAGTCATGGTTACTTTACCCCTACCTACATGTACATATTACCTCACTTACCTTGACTAACCTGTACCACCTTCACATTGATTCGATACCGGTACCTCCTGTATATAGCCTCGTTATAGATATTTTATTGTATTACTTGACTTTTTGTAAATATTTTCTTAACTCTATTTTTCTTAAAACTGCATTGTTAGTTAAGGGCTTGTATGTAAGCATTTCACTGTATGGTCTACACCTGTTGTATTCGGCACATGTGACAAATACAATTTAATTTGTTTTGATTTTAATCAGCTTTTTGAATTTACCCTGGAGGCACCAATTCATACAATTTTAGAGAACCTTGGAGATCATTTCACAAGGTGCAAAAAAAATAAAAGCAGATTTACCTAACTCAGTGGAGATGGAAGGGATCTCCCAACGTTAGCCATCCCCGAGATGGTGTCTGGTATCTCATATGGCTATAAGTTAACAATGAAGTTAACAGAAGTTTAGGCAGGAGGGCTACATAAATAAAAAGAGCTGGGACAGAGACAGTGGCGGTTCTAGACCATTTCAACTGGGGGGGCCAAGCTGGGGCCAGTTGTACTGTTAGAGGGGCCAGTTACATTAGACGTTATTGTTGTCATATCGTTTTCTTCACTGCATTGCAGGCATTAGCAGGCAAAATACCACGTTCCGCGTTGCCACTGTCTAATAACGGATGTAGAAAAAGAACGATAGCAAAAATTTGTTAAATAAAAATTATTTCATACTCCACATTTAGGGGGGTCACAAGGGGGTCCAAAATTGTTGTCACAGGGGCACTGCCCCCCCCCCTGGTCCCACCCCCCCAGAACCGCTAGTGGACAGAGAGACAGAGAAATGTCAACAGCTGGCTACCTGCCTGGTACTCAGCCATGCACCTGCCTTCAGAAAGTATTCACACCCCTTGACTTTTTCCATATTTTTACGTGTTACAGCCTGAATTTAAAATAAATTAAATTGAGATTTTTTTTGTCACCTGCCTACACGCAATACCACATAACATCAAAGTGGAATTAAGTTTTCAAAATTTTAACTAATTAATTAAAAAGGAAAAGCTGAAATGTCTTGAGTCAATAAATATTTAACCCCTTTGTTATGGCAAGTACAGGAGTAAAAATGTACTTAACAAGTCACATATTTAGTTGCATGGAGTCACTCTATGTGCAATAATAGTGTTTAACATGGTTTTTTTATGACTACCTCATCTCTGTACCACACACATATAATTATCTGTAAGGTCCCTCAGTCGAGAATTTCAAACACAGATTCAACCACAAAGACGAGGGAGGTTTACCAATGCCTCGCGAAGAAGGGCACCTATTGGTTAAAATAGCAGACATTGAATATCCCTTTAAGCAAGGTGTGTCACGTCCTGACAATAGAGAGCTCGTATTTTTCTATGGTAGAGTAGGTCAGGGCATGACTGGGGGGTTTTGTCTAGTTTATTTATTTCTATGTTGTGTTCTAGGTTCTTTTTTCTAGGTTGGGGTTTTTGTATGATTCCCAATTAGAGGCAGCTGGTCATCGTTGTCTCTAATTGGGGATCATATTTAAGTTAGTTATTTTATTTTGAGTTAGTGCATGTTGCACCTCTTCGTCATGGTTTGTTGTTTTGTTTATGGTTTATTGTATGTCTTGCATAGTTTCACATGAAAATATATTATGTGGAACGATACCCATGCTGCGCTTTGGTCTCCTTCAAACGACAGCCGTGACAGAATCTCCCACCACCAAAGGACCAAGCAGCGTGCCCAGGAGGAGCAGGGATCCTGGGCCTGGGAGAGAAGAGAGTGGAGGACATCCTGGACCTGAGAGGAGGTAATGGCAGGGGACAAGACCCAGCCATGGAAGCAGGTGGAGACAGCGAGAGAGGAACGGCGACGATACGAGGAACTAGCACGGCAACGACGGAAGCCCAAGAGGCAGCTCCCCAAACATTTTTGGGGGGGCACACGGGGAGATTGGCGGAGTCAGGGTTGAGACCTGAGCCAACTCCCCGTGCTTACCGTGGGGAGCATGTGACCAGTCAGGCACCGTGTTATGCGGTGATGCGCACTGTATCTCCAGTGTGCATTCATAGCCCGGTGCGCACTGTGCCTGCGCTCCGCATTTGCTGGGCTAAAGTAGGCATTCAGCCAGCACAGGTTGTGCCAGCTCTACGCTCCAGACCTCCAGTGCGCCTTCATGGTCCAGTATATCCTGCACCGGTTCTACGCACCAGGTCTCCAGTGCGCCTCCACAACCCAGTACGTCCTGTGCCTGCTCTCCACACTCTCTCTGAAGTGTGTGTACTCAGTCAGACACGTCCTGTGCCTGCTCCCCGCACTCTCCCTGAAGTGCGTGTTCCCAGTCAGGTATGTCCTGTGCCTCCTCCTTGCACTCTCCCTGAGGTGCGTGTCACTAGTCCGGTGCCACCTGTACCGGTCCCACGCATCAGGCCTCCAGTGCGCCTCCCCGGTCTAGTACATCCTGTGCCTGCTTCTCGCACTCGCCCTGAAGTGCGTGTCACCAGTCTGGTGCCACCTGTCCCGGCTCCACGCACTAGGCCTCTTGTGCTCCTGCCCATTCCGGTGACAGTTCCTAGTCCAGAGCTTCCGGCGTCAGTTCCCAGTCCAGAGCTTCCGGCGACATTTCCCAGTCCAGAGCTTTCGGCGACAGTTCCCAGTCCAGAGCTTCCGGCGACGTTTCACAGTCCGGAACCTTCTGAGACGGCCCACAGCCCGGAACCACCTGAGACAGCCCACAACCCGGAACCTCCTGAGACGGCCCACAGCCCGGAGCCTCCAGCGACGGTCTGCGGCCCGGAGTCTCGAGCGACGGTCTGCGGCCCGGAGTCTCCAGCGACGGTCTGCGGCCCGGAGTCTCCAGCAACAGTCTGCCATCTGGAGACTCCAGCGACGGTCTGCAGTCCAGAGCCTCCAGCGACGGTCGGCAGCCCAGAGCCTCCACCGATGCTGGCGGGTTCGCAGGATGAGAGGGTTCTTTGTCCTGCACCAGAGCCGCCTCCTATGCTGGCAGGTTCGCAGGACGAGAGGGTTCTTCGTCCCGCACCAGAACCGCCTCCGATGCGGGAGGATCCGTGGGATGAGAAGGTTCTTCATCCTGCACCAAAGTCACCACCAACACTAGACACCCGCCCTAACCCTCCCTTTTGGTTTCAGGTTTTGCGGCCGGAGTCCGCACCTTTGGGGGGGGGGGTACTGTCACGTCCTGACCATAGAGAGCTCGTATTTTTCAATGGTAGAGCAGGTCAGGGCGTGACTCAGGGTTTTTGTCTAGTTTATTTATTTCTATGTTGTGATCTAGGTTATTTTTCTAGGTTGTTTTTTTTTTATGATTCCCAATTAGAGGCCATCGTTGTCTCTAATTGGGGATCATATTTAAGTTGTTGTTTTTCCCACTAGTGTTTGTGGGAGATTATTTTGAGTTAGTGCATGTTGCACCTGTTCGTCACGTTTTGTTTATGGTTTATTGTTTGTCTTGCATAGTTTCACATTAAAATAAATTATGTGGAACGATACCCACGCTGCGCTTTGGTCTCCTTCATACGACAGCCGTGACAAGGTGAAGTTATTAATTACACTTTGGATGGTGTGTCAATACACCCAGTCACTTCAAAGATACAGGCGTTCTTCCTAACTCAGTTGCCGGAGAGGAAGGAAACCACTAAGGGATCTCACCATTAGGCCAAATGTGACTTTAAAACAGTTACACAATTGAATTGCTGTGAAAACTGATCACCAACATTGTAGTTACTCCACAATACTAACCTAAAGGACAGAATCAAAATAAGGAAGCCTGTACAGAATAACAAAGCATGCATCCTGTTTGCAACAAGGCACTAAAGTTATACTGCAAAATAAATTTGGCAAAGCGATTCACTTTTTTGTCCTGAATACGAAGTGTTATGTTTGGGGTAAATCCAATACATCATATTACTGAGTACCAATCTCCATATTTTTAAGCATAGTGGTGGCTGCTTCATGTTATGGGTATTCTTGTAATCATTAAGGTCTGGGGAGTTTTTCAGGATAAAAAAGAAACGAATGCAGCTAAGCACAGGCAAAATCCTAGAGGAAAACCTGGTTCAGTTTTCTTTCCCCCAGACACTGGGAGAAGAATGTACCTTTAAGCAGGACAATGACCTAAAACACAAGGCCAAATCTACACGAGTTGCTTACCAAGAAGACAGTGAATGTTCCTGAGTGGCCGAGTTACAGTTTTGACATAAATCTACTTGAAAATCTATTGCAAGACCTGAAAATAGTTGCCTAGTAATGATCAACAACCAATTTGATAGAGCTTGAAGAATTGTGAAAAAAATAGTGGGCAAATGTTGTACAATACAGGTGTGGAAAGCTCTTCGAGACATACCCTGAAATACTTTGTATTCACTGCCAGCTGTCTTCACTGTCAAAGGTCCTTCTCAAAGTATCACCCCACCCCCCCCCCCCACACACACACATATATATTTGGGAGAGGGTTGTGGGGTGTTGGGGGTGGGGGAGTTGAGTCACCACCGGTTTATCCTGATGATGTCACCACTCCCTCACACACTCACACTCTCGTTTCATTTTCTGTCATTTTATACCTGCCACTTAGGCTAGAGGTGGGGGAGGAAGGACAGGACAGGGCATGGTGGGGTGGAACAATAAAACAGTTACAAAGCACACAAACACAAGCACACACACACGCACACACACACACACACACACACACACACACACACACACACACACACACACACACACACACACACACACACACACACACACACACACACACACACACACACACAGTGAGTTAACCCTTGTAGCACTGGTGGGTCAGTCTGTGTACAGGGAAGGTCTGGTCTCTCTGTGCTGTAAGAACACTTGAGGATTGCATCATTCTATCAGCCATCAGCCCACAGACAGAGCCCAGTGCATGGCAAGCTTATGGTGGGAGAAGCACAGATTGATGAACCATTGGCCATTGCTACTGTAAGGATAGGAAATTGATGTTGGTGATTGATTAGTAATGCCTGGCTAGTGCCTATCAATTGTTATGTGTCACGCAAGATAATTGAGATGGTGGTTGCCTATCAAAAATAAAGTCACCTCTTGTAGAGCTCCTGTATTTTTGCCTCTGTCTTGTCTTAACTTTCATTATAGTTGACGTTCCCATCTCCGAACCTTCTAAATGACCATTTACATAACCAATGGAAAGACACAAAGTGTCACTTCCATGCAATCTTACAATGACAAGCATTTAATGTTGGCTATGAAAAGCCAATTGACATTTGCTCTTGAGGTGTTGAACTGCTGCACCCTCTACAACCACGTTTGAATGTCTTGAAGAACAATCTTGCCTAATGGCCATGTACGCTTATAATCTCCACCTGGCACAGCCAGAAAAGGACTGGCCACACCTCGGAGGCAGGTTCCTCTCTAGGTTTCTTCCTAGGTTCCTGCCTTTCTAGGGAATTTTACTAACCACTGTGTTTCTGCATCTGCGTTGCTTGCTTTTTGAGGTTTTAGGGTGTCTGTATAGTACTTTGCTGATGAAAAAAGGCTTTATAACATACATTTGATTTAATTGTATCTCTAATGAAGTCATGTACTGGGGTAGACAGGAATGAACCCTGCCAATGCAAAGAGTAAAGTACTGTATTCATTATTCACAGTCAATTGCCGTAAATCGCAATGAACTCTGGGCGATTTTACTGGTAAATGATACTGTAAATTCTGAAGAAACTTTGGTTTAACAGTAAATTACTGTAAAGAAGTGCTGCTCTGTAAAACTCGTAACTTGTTTTTAAGGTAACTGGCAACCAGTTACCTGTAAGATACTTTTAAAAAAAGGTACAGTTACTGTAAATTCCAAATTCATTTGTGTTTAAAAGAAAATTACTGTAAATCAATCAAATGTCTTTATAAAGCCATTCTTACATCAGCTGATGTCGCAAAGTGCTGTACAGAAACCCAGCCTAAAACCCCAAACAGCAAGCAATGCAGGTGTAGAAGCACGGTGGCTCGGAAAAACTCCCTAGAAAGGCCAGAACCTATGAAGAAACCTAGAGGGGAACCAGGCTATGAGGGGTGGCCAGTCCTCTTCTGGCTGTGCCTGTAAATAAAGCACTCCTTTCCAGTAATGTACTGCTAAAGCAAAGTTTCTTTGGAATTTACGGTTACATACTGTACTTTTTAGAATTATTAACCTATAGGCAACAGTAAGGCTTTATTTTTGATATACCACCTGTAGATGCTCTACAGACTAATGTATCTATTAGTAACATTTCAACGAACTATCTACTAACTCTAACCCTAGCTCTAATCCTAACCTTAACCCTTATCCCTAAACGTAACCTTTACCCTAACCCTAGCCCTAGCCCTAGCCCTAACCTTAGCAAGCAGGTGCTTATCAACAGATAGCTTGTTGATAGTATGACCATCTGTACAGCATCTACAGATGGAAAATCCGGACGATCCAAATAAAGTGTGATCCAGGTAACTGGCTACCGTCAAGTTACCGTAAAAACAATTTACAGTTTTCAAAGTGTGTATTTTAAATTGTACTGTAATTCCACCCCACAGAATACAGTACCCTACCGTGTTTTTGTTGTTTCTGGCTCATTTACTTATTTAGACGTGCCTTGAGGGTACATTTCTTGCACCCTTTAGTGAGATTAATTTACCAATTTTACTGATATACACTGCCAGTTTGGAAGCTTTTGCTGAGGCCTCTAAAAATGTAAGTGATATAAAATACCAAATATTCATATGCTGTAATATGAAAACACATTACCTAGCAGCCAACCTGCTTCCACCAATCCCATGTAATTACAGTAAAATACACTCCCCACCTCCCCTCAATGTATTTAATTAATTAATTCATTCATCCATTATTTTACAGTAATGTACTGCTCTGATTTGACAGTAACTTGCTTGCAACCTTTTTTTATGGTAACTAACAGGCAACTGGCTGCCAGTAAGTTACCGTAGAAAACAACAGGACATTTTTTTAACCTGTTTGGGATAAAGGGTAATATTTTCACGTCCGGATGAAAAGCGTGCCCAAAGTAAACTGCCTGCTACTCAGGCCCAGAAGCTAGGATATGCATATAATTAGTCGATTTGGATGGAAAACACTCTAATGTTTCTAAAACTGTTAAAATAATGTCTGAGTATAACAGGACTTATTTGGCAGGTGAAACCCCGAGGACAAACCATCCAGGATTCTTTTTTTTTGTTCACAGTGTTTTCAATTGGTTTCTATGGGAACCTAGATTTCTGTGGCACTTGGTTGCAGTTCCTATTGCTTCCACTAGATGTCAGCAGTCTTTAGAAATTGGTTGATGTTTTTCTTTAGAGAAATGAAGAAGTACGGCTATAAACGCAGTTTATCTCATCTTAAACTTTATCGATTATTTACATTTTAAAATACCTAAAGTTGGGTTAGGAAAGTTGTTTGAAATGTTTGGAACAAGTTTACAGGTAACTTATTAGATATTTTTAGTCATGTTGGGCGAGTTGGCACCGGTGTTTTCCTGAATCAAACGCACCAAATAGATTGACATTTTGGAGATATAACGACGGAATTAATCAAACAAAAGGACCATTTGTGATGTTTATGGGACATATTGGAGTGCTAACAGAAGAATCTCTTCAAAGGTAAGGCATGAATTATATCGTTATTTCTGAGTTTTGTGTCGCGCCTGGCGGGTTGAAATATGATTGTCATGTGTTTGTTTGATGGGGTGCTGTCCTCAGATAATCGCATGGTTTTCTTTCGCCGTAAAGCCTTTTCGAAATCTGACATGGTGGCTATATTAACAAGAAGTTAAGCTTTAAGTTGGTGTATTGCACTTGTGAATGTATGAAAGTTCAATATTTCTAATAATTGTTTTTGAATTTCGCGCTCTGCCATTTCACCGGATGTTGTGGAAACGTTCCGCTAGCGGAACCCCTTGCCATATTAAGTGTACAGTGTAGGTAGACAGACACTATGTCTTGAAAAAGGTCTTGTACCGAAACATTAAGGAAAAATATATGTACTTGCGTAAAGTCGTTCGTGTTGGAGTTATTTCTATGTTTCTACAACGAGAGAGACAGACAGAAAAGCTCTGTCTGAGGACCAGGCTCGGCTTTGTGATAGGATGTGATGAGATACGGATCCACAGAATGCATTCTATTGTAATATTTTCTATGTGTCTTGTATATGTATACAGTAAATCCACCTTTGTAAACACTGTTAACCCTTCCAGCCCCATGCAGCAGGACAGAGGACAGGCAGGGGGTGGGCTCTGTCATAGCTGTGCCATGACATTGAATGTGATGTGATGATTGGCAGATTACATCGCTGGTCCATGACCCTGATTCGTCTGCACCAGTCCCATGCCGCCGAAGGTCAGGTGACCCATCACACCATAAGACATTATCATAAAACACGGAGTCGTGGTCAGTCGCCCAGATGACAAATGATTATCAATGTTATCAATAACAGAAAATATGTTCTGTGTGACATTTTGATGTAGTTCTGTACTTGAGCTGTACTTGTCTATTAATGTTCTGTATTATATTATGTTTTTGTGAGGTAAAGATGACTGCCTCTCTACACAGTGCTTTGTTGGATAGCTAACATTTGCTATGTTATGTTGGTAGTTATACACTGCTCAAAAAATAAAGGGAACACTAAAATAACACATCCTAGATCTGAATGAATGAAATAATCTTATTAAATACTTTTTTCTTTACATAGTTGAATGTGCTGACAACAAAATCACACTAAAATAATCAATGAAAATCCAATTTATCAACCCATGGAGGTCTGGATTTGGAGTCACACTCAAAATTAAAGTGGAAAATCACACTACAGGCTGATCCAACTTTGATGTAATGTCCTTAAAACAAGTCAAAATGAGGCTCAGTAGTGTGTGTGGCCTCCACGTGCCTGTATGACCTCCCTACAACGCCTGGGCATGCTCCTGATGAGGTGGCGGATGGTCTCCTGAGGGATCTCCTCCCAGACCTGGACTAAAGCATCCGCCAACTCCTGGACAGTCTGTGGTGCAACGTGGCGTTGGTGGATGGAGCGAGACATGATGTCCCAGATGTGCTCAATTGGATTCAGGTCTGGGGAACGGGCGGGCCAGTCCATAGCATCAATGCCTTCCTCTTGCAGGAACTGCTGACACACTCCAGCCACATGAGGTCTAGCATTGTCTTGCATTGTCTTGCATTAGGAGGAACCCAGGGCCAACCGCACCAGCATATGGTCTCACAAGGGGTCTGAGGATCTCATCTGGGTACCTACTGGCAGTCAGGCTACCTCTGGCGAGCACATGGAGGGCTGTGCGGCCCCCCAAAGAAATGCCACCCCACAACATGACTGACCCACCGCCAAACCGGTCATGCTGGAGGATGTTGCAGGCAGCAGAACATTCTCCACGGCGTCTCCAGACTCTGTCACGTCTGTCACATCTGTCACATGTGCTCAGTGTGAACCTGCTTTCATCTGTGAAGAGCACAGGGCGCCAGTGGCGAATTTGCCAATCTTGGTGTTCTCTGGCAAATGCCAAACGTCCTGCACGGTGTTGGGCTGTAAGCACAACCCCCACCTGTGGACGTCGGGCCCTCATACCACCCTCATGGAGTCTGTTTCTGACCATTTGAGCAGACACATGCACATTTGTGGCCTGCTTGAGGTCATTTTGCAGGGCTCTGGCAGTGCTCCTCCTGCTCCTCCTTGCACAAAGGCGGAGGTAGCGGTCCTGCTGCTGGGTTGTTGCCCTCCTACGGCCTTCTCCACGTCTCCTGATGTACTGGCCTGTCTCCTGGTAGCGCCTCCATGCTCTGGACACTACGCTGACAGACACAGCAAACCTTCATGCCACAGCTCGCATTGATGTGCCATCCTGGATGAGCTGCACTACCTGAGCCACTTGTGTGGGTTGTAGACTCCGTCTCATGCTACCACTAGAGTGAAAGCACCGCCAGCATTCAAAAGTGACCAAAACATCAGCCAGGAAGCATAGGAACTGAGAAGTGGTCTGTGGTCACCACCTGCAGAACCACTCCTTTATTGGGGGTGTCTTGCTAACTGCCTATAATTTCAACCTGTTGTCTATTCCATTTGCACAACAGCATGTGAAATGTACTGTCAATCAGTGTTGCTTCCTAAGTGGACAGTTTGATTTCACAGAAGTGTGATTGACTTGGAGTTACATTGTGTTGTTTAAGTGTTCCCTTTATTTTTTTGAGCAGTAAATATTAAATTACAGTTGTGTAATTGCTTCAGTAATAAGATGACATTGACTACTTGGTAATTGTGTGTGTGTGTGTCTCTTTCTCTCTCACTCCATCTCTTTCTCTTTCTCTCTCTCTCTCATCTCTCGCACCTCTATCTCTCCCTCTCTTTCTTTCTCTCTCTCCCCTCTCTCTCTGTCTTTCTGTCTCTTTTCCTCTCTTTCCATCTTTCTCTCTCTCCTTATGTCTCTTGCCTGTCTCCGTAGCAGCATGTACTTTTGTGGCACAGCGCAGCGCTTTTAACTTAATGAGGGAATGTTCTGTGTCTGATTCATTTACTCTAAAATATATGTTGTACGGATTTAACAGTGTGCCATTAGAAATTAGAAACACACACACACACACTCAGGAGTACAGCACAGGCATGTGCTGTGATGAAGTGATATAAGCATTTATAAGCATTTCGCTACACTCGCAATAACATCTGCTAACCATGTGCATGTGTCCAATAAGATTTGATTTGAGAAGGCCTTGAGTAGTTTTCTGTCATGCCTCATAGCTACAGATGTCAGATATTTTATGTCATGCCTCATAGCTACAGATGTCAGATCTTTTCTGTCATGCCTGACAGCTACTGATGTCAGATATTTTCTGTCATGCCTCATAGCTACAGATGTCAGATATTTTCTGTCATGCCTCATAGCTACAGATGTCAGATATTTTCTGTCATGCCTCATAGCTACAGATGTCAGATATTTTCTGTCATGCCTGACAGCTACTGATGTCAGATATTTTCTGTCATGCCTCATAGCTACAGATGTCAGATATTTTCTGTCATGCCTGACAGCTACTGATGTCAGATATTTTCTGTCATGCCTCACAGCTACAGATGTCAGATCTTTTCTGTCATGCCTCACAGCTACAGATGTCAGATCTTTTCTGTCATGCCTCTGTCACGGTTGTCGTTGGGAAAGGAGGACCAAAATGCAGCAGGTATGTGGTTGTTCATCTTGAACTTTTATTAACTCAAAATAACAAAACGAACTCACGATCAACGAAACAGTCTTCTCTTGCTCACACACGCTAGACAAGAAACAATCTCCCACAAAACCTACACCAAACAATTACCCATATATAGGACTCTCAATCAGAGGCAACGAGGAAGCACCTGCCTCCAATTGAGAGTCCCAAACCCCCCCATTAACCTAACATAGAAATACACTCACTCGACTAAACATAGAAATACCTAAACATAGAACATAAACCAAAACCCGGAAATAATAAATCAAACGCCCTTCAACAAACACACCACCCCGAACCACATAAAACAAATACCCTCTGCCACGTCCTGACCAAACTACAATAACAATTAACCCTTATACTGGCCAGGACGTGACAGCCTCATAGCTACAGATGTCAGATCTTTTCTGTCATGCCTCATAGCTACAGATGTCAGATATTTTCTGTCATACCTCATAGCTACAGATGTCAGATATTTTCTGTCATGCCTCATAGCTACAAATGTCAGATATTTTCTATCATGCCTCACAGCTACAGATGTCAGATATTTTCTGTCATGCCTCACAGCTACAGATGTCAAATATTTTCTGTCATGCCTCATAGCTACAGATGTCAGATCTTTTCTGTCATGCCTCACAGCTACAGATGTCAGATCTTTTCTGTCATGCCTCATAGCTACAGATGTCAGATCTTTTCTGTCATGCCTCACAGCTACAGATGTCAGATCTTTTCTGTCATGCCTCACAGCTACAGATGTCAGATCTTTTCTGTCATGCCTCATAGCTACAGATGTCAGATATTTTCTGTCATGCCACATAGCTACAGATGTCACATATTTTCTGTCTTGCCTCACAGCTACAGACGTCAGATATTTTCTGTCATGTCTCACAGCTACAGATGTCAGATCTTAAATGACCCGTTTCGTTTCAGGATAAATTAATATTGAATATTTAAAATTGCCGCCAGGGGGCAGCTGGAAGTGGTGTTTGTAGGAAACTAATGGAAACTAATGTTGGTGTAGCCTAATATTACTTAACCAATCCAAAAGGCAGTATCCTACCTGCCTCCAAACGCACCTACCTTGGTAGTTAGCACTTTTCCAGTAGTTACTGCCATTTGGGACGGGATTCGAAGGCAGCATCACGTGATAACGCGTTCACATTCCACCCAGCGCGAGGCTTTTGTAGCCACATTGTAGCCACTATAGCAGTGTGACCAACTAGTGCTCGCAATTTAGTGAACAACTATCCCAATATTTAAATATCTGACAGGAATAACAAGTAAACAAGTTACAGAATGGATCTCCTCAGTACTTGTTAATGAATGAAGTTGACACCGACCAGAATAATTATCCTACTGTATAAGGCCCTCCTCTCGCATATTGCTTGGTCTGCTGCTTCATCATGGTGGACATGACAGGCAAGCTTGCATGATATCATACAGGATTTTTTGGGACACGTAGCTAAATAAGCTATTTTACTGACTGTTCAAGAATGATTCATAGACATAATAGTGATGTTTCACTGTGAAGCTAGTATTGTATTAGAGCTGCTGTTTTTTCTAATGAGTAGGCTTGCGTTGTGAATATTTATACAGTTTCAAGTTTTAATGTCACATTCACAAGTACAGTGAAATGCTTTTCTTGCAAGCTCTAAACCCAACAATGCAGCAATACATATCAATGTAGTTCTTAAAATAACACGAGGTAGAACAAAAACACTCTAGAAATAAAAATAATAAATAACAACTATCATACCAGTGCTTAAATGACACTGATGTTCAAAATAACATGGTTTTACATTCGCTGATAAATAATACTGAAAGTTGATATGATGCAATCTAAATAGATTAAAAGGCCTAGGCTACTTCATCCTAATGTAAGCTACATGCATTGCATACAAAGCAAATACTGGCATGTGATAAAGGATAACATGTCCAATATGATTGTATAAATGCATATCAAACAATGAAATGAATACAGCATTGTAATATTATTGATGCCTTTCTCTCTCCTTGCAGGGGATTAGACAGATGAACTGCAGTCACCAGATGCCCAAGCCTCAAACCAGAAATGTGGAGACATCAACACCTGTAATTTTTGGAATACATAAAAAATACATATTGGTTTTCCTCTGTGCACGAGTCCTTAAAACACAGCCCATTGCACAAAATAAGTAAACCCCAAGTAAGGGATATCTCAAGGAGATTCACCTCCAACATTCATAAACTTGTTCAGTACATGGGGGCAAATTTAGTCATGACAGCCATAGGTTTTGTTTATACACAGGACAAGAGTTTACAGGTTTTTGTTCCACCCCTTCACTAACACCTAATTCATCTACTTGTGGTCAATATTGAAGACGTGCACACAGTGGGACAGAAATCACGTCTCTATTCTAGAGTGAGCTTCATAAATTACAATGTCCTGACAAATCTGCATGATAAACAATAACATGGGTGAATCTATTTCTCCTGGATTATATCCTGGGATATGGTGATTATCCTGGTGGCTGGAAGGTTAACAACAAGTTCTTTACATCTGTGTGGTGTCAGGGTGGTATGTCTGTCAATCTGGAACAAGCAGAGACAAGGAGAGAGAAATTAACCTCACTGCTCAAATTTCAGTGCTGGTTCAAATTGCTGAAGACACAACTACCTTTATTCACCTCTATGGGATCCCAGGACATAGACATGTCTTATATGGGCAAAAAGCTTAAATGCTTGTTAATCTAACTGTACTGTCCAATTTACAGTAGCTATTACTGTGAACAAATACCATGCTATTGTTTGAGGAAAGTGCACAACAACAACAAAACTTTTATCATGGCAACTGGTTTGATACATTCACCTCTGAAGGTAAATAATGTACTTACATTCAGTAATCTTGCTCTCATTTGTCATCCTGAGGGTCCCAGAGATAAAATGTAGTATAGTTTTGTTTGATAAAAAAAATTGATATTCAAATGTAGGAACTGGGTTCTGAAGTTTGAAGCCCTGCTGTTTCTAGAGTAGAAAAATGTAGTCTCTAATTTTAACTAGTAACACCAACTCCAATGGTGCAACACAATAGGGGAAGGGAAAGTGGCAAGAGAAAATTAGCTAAAGTTAGCTAGGTAAACAGACATTGCATGCAGCTAGCTATTAAAACAGACTCATCAACAGAATGCACAAATAACTTGGCTGGCTAGCAAGCCTAGATTTATCAGAACACAGCTGGCTGCATTTCCTATGTTTTTCATCAGATGTTGTTCAAATGTCTTACCGCCAAACGAGTAGGGTAGGACTGTTTTCTCCTGCCAAGTCAATACAATGGAGTGAAACATGATCGGGTGCCTGGAAAAAATGTAATAATAATAATAATTAGCTACATGTCTTTAGCTGGCTAGCAAGTTTACCAATTTAGTTAGTTAGATGTTCATCTCTAAACAGCCGATAAGCAGGATGAGATGGCCTGCTAGCTAGCTATCGCCTCTGACGTGTTTTCATTTTTTTTTGCTGCTTCCGCAAGGTGTTATGGGAAAGCCTCCCCTGTGAAGGACACATAGGATTTGGGACATGCCAATTTTTACATTCTTTTTAGAAATTCTGACTTAGAAGGCACCCTCCTTATTATCACCAGGTGATGTCTCATTAAACCAACATACGCGCTAAATTTACCCACACAAATTATCTCAATTGCAACCATTATTGGCCACCCCATAAACGCTCCCTAAAAGATAATGCCCGTGTCTTGCTAGCAACAAGTCTTTCAAGATATATTGGCCCTATGGGTGGTATTGCCATCGCAACAACTTAGTCCTTTTTGAACAGACTAAGGGTGATTTATCTATTTGACAAGCATTCCGTACAGTTGAAATAAAGAATTTCCTTGTTTACCACAGCAAATTTACTGTGGCAATTTACCTGACACTTTGTATGAATGGAAACTAATGTTGGTTTAGCCTATTGACTATTATTATTTTATAAACTAATGTCGGTGTAGCCTACTGACTTATTATTTTATAAACTAATGTCGGTGTAGCCTACTGACTTATTATTTTATAAACTAATGTCGGTGTAGCCTACTGACTTATTATTTTATAAACTAATGTCGGTGTTGCCTACTGACTTATTATTTTATAAACTAATGTCGGTGTAGCCTACTGACTTATTATTTTATAAACTAATGTCGGTGTAGCCTACTGACTTATTATTTTATAAACTAATGTTAGTGTAGCCTACTGACTTATTATTTTCAAAATTAATGTCGGTGTAGTCTACTGACTTATTCTTTTCAAAATTAATGTCGGTGTAGTCTACTGACTTATTATTTTATAAACTAATGTCGGTGTAGCCTACTGACTTATTATTTTATAAACTAATGTCGGTGTAGCCTACTGACTTATTATTTTATAAACTAATGTTAGTGTAGCCTACTGACTTATTATTTTCAAAATTAATGTCGGTGTAGCCTACTGACTTATTATTTTCAAAATTAATGTCGGTGTAGCCTACTGACTTATTATTTTATAAACTAATGTCGGTGTAGCCTACTGACTTATTATTTTATATACTAATGTCGGTGTAGACTACTGACTTATTATTTTATAAACTAATGTTAGTGTAGCCTACTGACTTATTATTTTAAAAACTAATGTTAGTGTAGCCTACTGACTTATTATTTTATAAACTAATGTTAGTTTAGCCTACTGACTGTTATTATTTTATAAACTAATGTCGGTGTAGCCTACTGACTTATTATTTTATAAATTAATGTCGGTGTAGCCTACTGACTTATTATTTTATAAATTAATGTTAGTGTAGCCTACTGACTGTTGTTATTTTATTTGTTTCCTACACACACACACTTTGCCCACTGGTGGTGGTATACAGATCCTGCTAGACCTGACTGTTCAGGATTAGTCATGTGATGATCAAAGAGAAGACAGGAGGTAGCCTTGGGGTTCTAAAGAAGACAGAATGTAGAATTGGGGTTCTAGAGTTGACAGAATGTAGCCTTGGGGTTCCAAAGAAGAAATAATGTAGTCTTGGGGTTCTAGAGAAGATAGGAGGTAGCCTTGGGGTTCTTGAGAAGACATAATGTAGCCTTGGGGTTCTAGAGAAGACAGAAGGTAGCCTTGGGGTTATCTGTCAAAGTCCTTCTTCAGACTGAAATCCAAACCACACGGCCTAGCAGCAGAGTTTCTGTGAAACGTGGGGTTTATGTTGTTGTGTGCCGCATACAACTCCACTCCTCTAGTTACAGCGCTCCTTTGTTCACCGTGCTGCAGACACCCCTGTGTCAGAGAGAGACTCAATAAATCACAGAGTCGTTAGTGAAAAAAAAACAACATTTTATTGGTGTTTGATTAGTTGGTTGGTTACATAATGAAAAACTGTTACTAAAATAAAGCTGTAAAGTATTTATTGTCTTCGGGGGAGAAAGGGTTTATATCTCCACCCCCGTAAGGAGAGGAATGGCATTTATGCAGACAGATTGGCTGTGAACGCATGGTATGCATTTTCTTACTCTCGCGCCTCTCTTCATTATGTCAAGCAGCTTCTAAACATTTTGTATCAGAAATAAAGTTAATGTGAGGAATTTCACAAGTGGTTGAGGCAAATATGCATTAGACTATAGTTATGTGGCCAGGAAATATGAATCCATAGAGGGCTAAAGAGAGGGTCACCCAATGGTACCATATTTCCTATATAGTGCATTACTTTTCACTAGGGAATAGGGTGCCATTTGGGATACAGCCTGTGTGGAGTATCTCCCTCCTGTGCTGTAACAACCTTCTACTCAACAGCAGGTGAACATGGAAACCAAACCAAGTCAGTCAGCACTGCAGCACTGCAAGGCTACCAGCCCACAGAGTATCGAACTCATATTCACATACTTTGTATTCACTCTGGACTGTTGTCCTCCGCCTCCCTCAAATCAGATAATCATTTGATGCACACATACCCCCCTTCTCTCCTGTCCTCCTGCCCACCAAGAAATAGAGTTAAGAAAATATTTACTAAATATACTAAAGTGAAAAAAATAAACGAAATAATATCTAAAAGTAATACAAGAGAATTACATAACAATATCGAGGCTATATACAGGGGGTCCCGGTACCGAGTCAATGTGCGGGTGTACTCTGACACCACCTAGTATGTAGGTCCTGGATGTCAGGAAGCTTGGCCCAGTGATGTACTGGGCCATACGCACTACCCTCTGTAACGCCTTAAGGTTGGATGCTGAGCAGTTACCATACCAGGCAGTGATGCAACCGGTCAGGATGCTCTCAATCTTTTCAGTCTCCTGAGGGGGAAAAGGTGTTCTCTTGCTTTCTTCACAACTGTCTTGGTGTGTTTGGACCATGATAGTTTGTTTGCGAGGTGGACACCAAGGTACTTGAAACTCTCAACCCGCTCCACTTCAGCACCGTCAATGTTAATGGGTGCCTGTTCGGTCCTCCTTTTCCTATAGTCCATGATCAGCTCCTTTGTCTTGCTCACACTGAGGGAGAGGTTGTTGTCCTGGCACCACCCTGCCAGGTCTCTGACCTCCTCACTATAGGCTGTCTCATCCTTGTTGGTGATCAGGTCTACCACTGTCGTGTTGTCAGCACAACAGTGAGCTTTGTGGGCACTATGGTGTTGAACGCTGAGCTGTAGTCATTGAACAGCATTCTCACATAGTTGTTCCTTTCATCCAGGTGGGAAAGGGCAGTGTGGAGTGCGATTGAGATTGCGTCATCTGTGGATCTGTTGGGGCGGTATGTGAATTGGAGTGGGTTTCCGGCATGATAGTGTTGATGTGACCAGCCTTTCAAAGCACTTTATGGCTACTGATGTGAGTGCTACGGGGTGGTAATAATTTAGGCAGGCTATCTTCTCTTTCTTGGGGACAGGGACTATGGTGGTTTGTTTAAAACATGTGGGTATTACAGACTCTGTCAGGGAGAGGTTGAAAATGTCAGTGAAGACACTTGCCAGTTGGTCCGCACATGCTTTGAGTACACGTCCTGGTAATCCATCTGGCCCCACGGCTTTGTGAATGTTGACCTGTAGGTCTTGCTCACATCGGCTACGGAGAGCGTGATCACACAGTTGTCCAGAACAGCTGGTGCTCTCATGCATGCTTCAGTGTTGCTTGCCTCGAAGTGAGCACAAAAGGTATTTAGCTTGTCTGGTTGGCTCACGTCACTTGGCAGCTCGAGGCTGGGTTTCCCTTTGTAGTCCTTAACAGTTTTCAAGCCCTGCCACATAAAACGAGCATCAGAGCCGGTGTAGTAGGATTCAATATTAGTCCTGTATTGATGGTTTGCCTGTTTGATGGTTTGTCTGAGGGCATAGCGGGATTTCGTATAAGCGTCCAGATTAGTGTCCCGCTCCTTGAAAGTGGCAGCTCTAGCCTTTAGCTCGGTGCGGATGTTGCCTGTAATCCATGGCTTCTGGTTGGGAAATGTACGTACGGTCACTGTTGGGACTATGTCGTCCCACTGAGATGGTTTACTTCTCAATGCCATTGGATGAATCCTGGAACATATTCCTGTCTGCTAGCAAAACAGTCCTGTAGCTTAGCATCCGCATCATCTGACCGCTTTTGTTTTGAGCGAGCCACTGGTTCTTCCTGCTTTAGTTTTTGCTTGTAAGCAGGAATCAGGATGATAGAATTATGGTCAGATTTGCCAAATGGAGGGCGAGGGAGAGCTTTGTATGCATCTCTGTGTGTGGAGTAAAGGTGGTCTAGAGGTTTTTTTCCATCTGGTTGCACATGTGACATGCTGGTAGAAATGAGGTAAAACGGATTTAAGTTTGCCTGCATTAAAGTCCCTGACCACTAGGTGCGCCGCTTCTGGATGAGCATGTTCTTGTTTGCTTATGGCCTTACACAGCTCGTTTAGTGCGGTCTCAGTGCCAGCATCGGTTTGTGGTGGTAAATAGATTGCCACGAATAATATAGATGAGAACTCTCTTATCATGAGGTATTCTACCTCAGGCGGGCAATACCTCAAGACTTCTTTAATATTAGACATAGCGCACCAGCAGTTACTGACAAATAGACACACAACACCGCCCCTTGTCTTACCAGACGTAGCTGCTCTTTCCTGTCGATGCATGGAGAAGCCAGCCAGCTCTATATTACCCATGTCATCGTTCAGCCATGTCTCGGTGAAACGTAAGATATTACAGTTTTAATGTCCCTTTGGTAGGATAGTCTTAATCGTAGATTGTCCAGTTTGTTTTCCAATGATTGCACTTTGTCCAATAATACGGAAGGAAGTGGTGGTTTGCCTACTCGTCAGCTAATTCTTACAAGGCACCCCGCCCTCCTCCTCCTTTTCCTCCATCTTTTCTTCACATTCATGATGGGGATTTGAGCCTTGTCTTGACAAAGCAGTATATCCTTCGCGTTTGAGTCTTTAAAGAAAAAGAAAAAATCTTCGTCCAGTTCGAGGTGAGTAATCACTGTTCTGATATCCAGAACATCTTTTTGATCATGAGGCGGTAGCAGCAATATTATGTACAAAATTAGTTACAAACAATGCAAAAAATATATATATAGCACAGTTGGTTAGGAGCCTGTAAATCGGCAGTACTCCCCTCCAGCGCCATTATCTCCCAGGGCTGAGGGGGGTGAGGTGGAGGGATCAGCAGAGTGCTGCTCTCTGCTCTCTGGGATGAGTCACATGAGATTAATCTGCTGTTTGATGGGAAATGTGTCATTCTCAAGGTCCTGTCCAGCACGACAGGAAGATAGATTTAAGAGCCAACCAGGGGTAAGATTACATTTTTATTATTCTCTCTCTCTCTCTCTCTCTCTCTCTCTTTTCCAATGGTGCAATCAAAACAGAACACTGTATTTACATTATCAACCTCTTACTGCCCATCATCTTCCTGGGGGAGAGGGGTGGGGTCACCCCTCTCCCCCAGGAAGATGATATACCCCCAGCCTTTCCCTCTGCCTCACCCTTCACACTCAGTCACTGACTAAACAATGAGTGGGGCTAACGACTCCCTTCTATAGAATACCACTTAAGAACCAGAGTATATGCCATGTGTGTGTATAGCTGCACCACTTACGAACCAGAGTATATGCCATGTGTGTGTGTTTGTATAAACGTATGTGAGGCCTTCTTGAAAGTATATACCAGAATATGGGTGGGGATAGTGGGTTGAGGTTGGGGGTTGGAGTGGGGGCGGGTCACATCACTTAAACATGCATGTCAAACATAACAAGCATGCCTAAACTTTCCTATACATCATGTCACCCTCCTTGCGTGTACGAGTGCGGGTGTGCGAGTGCGGGTGTGCGAGTGCGTGTGTGTGCGAGGGCGTATGCGTGTATAGGACCCAGTGGAAAAGGCTCTATCTATCTCAGCCTAATCAATCAGCCACAACCTAAACAACGTTTCAACCACAGACAGCTTTAATTGACGGGAGGGTTGAGGAAAATCTACTCCACAGCTGCTGGTTACAAAGTGGGGCATAGTGGAAGGAGAGGAACATATTAACTAACTACTGGCTTTTAGCCATGAGTAGGTACAGCCTAGTCTCATAGACTAGACGGAACATAGTCAATGTAAATCCGGGACACTCAAATTAGTATGATGTGATGTTTGGTATGGTTACATAAGACAGAAAGTTACTTAAGGCAAATAACCCGAATGTCATCACGGATAACTTTTATATTTTATCTAATTAGCAACTTTGCCACTACTTAGCATGTTAGCTAACCCTTCATTTAACCCTAACCTGAACCAATTAGCAAAACTCCTAACCTTAACCTTAACTCTAACCTCTAACCCTAACCCCTAAACTAGCATCCTTAGCCACCTAGCAAACATAAAAATTACTCCTCCCAGTTCCATGTGTATAGGAGAGGGGGTGCGGGAGGATGGAACCACCAGACCCCGATCTGGACATCCGCGAGCAGCCAGCAAGTTGTCCAGCCGGATGGACAGATCCACCAGCTGGTCGAAGATGAGGGTGGTGTCTCTGCAGGCCAGCTCCCGACGGACGTCCTCACGCAGACTGCAGCGCTAATGGTGATTCCATCCCGTACCGGCTGCCAGGGTCCTGAACTCCAGGGCAAAATCCTGGACGCTCCTCGTCTCCTGCCTCAGATGGTAGAGGCACTCACCCACCGCTCTGCCCTCGGGTGGGTGGTCGAAAGCTGCCCGAAAATGGCTGGTGAACTCCTCATAATGGTCCAACGCCGCATCTCGTCTCCACACACAGTGCTGGACCACTCCAGGGCTCTCCCGGTGAGGCACGAGACGAGGGCGAAACTCTTCTCACGGACAGTTGGAACTGGATGGACAGTGGCCAGATAAAGTTCTAATTGGAGTAGGAAACCCTGGCAGTTGTCAGCACTTCCGTTGTAACCCTGAGGCATGGCTAGACGGATGCCACCGGGTTCAGGTTGACAAGGGGCGCTCCGGATAGGGCTGGTGGAGGCGCTGGATGAATTCCCTGTCTCTCCCAGCGGTCTATATTCTGGACAACGCGATCCATGGCGGCACACAGATGGTGTAGCTTCTCCGCATTCTCCTGGATGCGCTCCTCCACCTCCCTGTCCAGGTTATCTTCTCCTGCTGACTTCAATATTTTGGTCAGTGATTCTGTCATAGTCGTGTTTGTAGGTGGCAGGGAAGTCAGGCGCAGGAGAAACCAACTTGGTTAAACTGGAGTATTTTAATTAACAAAAAACTAATTCCAAAACCAAAGTACAAAAATAACATGGCCAAAAATAACCCGTCACACACCGATACAAAAATACACGCGTACAGAACTCACAAACAATCACTGACAAGGACATGAGGGAAAACAGCTGGTTAAATACACAACATGTAACGAATGGGATTGGAACCAGGTGTGTAGGAAGACAAGACAAAACCAATGGAAAATGAAAAACTGATCAATGATGGCTAGAAGACCGGTGACGTCGACCGCCGAGCACCACCCGAGCAAGGAGGGGCATCGACTTCGGTAGAAGTCGTGACAATTAGCTAACACAACGTGCCATTGGAACACAGGAGTGATGGTTGCTGATAAATGGGCCTCTGTACGCCTATGTAGATATTCAATTAAAAATCTGCCGTTTCCAGCTACAGTAGTCATTTACAACATTAACAATGTCTACACTATATTTCTGATTAATTTTATTTTATTTTAATTTAGAAAAATGTGCTTTTCTTTCAAAAACAAGGATATTTCTCAGTGACCCAAAACTTTTGAATGGTAGTGTACCTATAACTAAAGGTACAATGGACGTACCTTACAGGCTCTCAGCCCCATTGGGCTCTGGTCAAAAGTAGTGCACTATAAAGGGAATAGGGTGCCATTTGGGAAATATTTACAGGCCTGACTGTCTGGGAGTAGTCTTCATATTCAACCTGCTATGCTATGGTCATTCTTGTGCTTACATTGGTAATCAGTCAGCAGCTGAGAGAATGCCTCTCTTGGTAATGCAATGCTAACCTGTTGTGCTATGCTAGCTAGCTCTCTCTCTTGTTGCATTGCAGATAGCGTCTGGGCTAATCCATCCACAATGGTGGTTATTATGACATTCCTTAGATCAGTTTTGAATGAAGAGCAAACACAAAAACATACTAGGTAAAGGGCAGTGTGGGTCATGAGAATGTACTAATCTTATCTGGTTGCTTTTCACTTTTCACATTTTTTGCCAGAACATCTCCTCCCCCTCCATCTCTCCTTTACAACAGAACATTATATGCACACCTCTCTTTATTCCTTCTTTATCTCTCTCTCCCTTTCACACCGCTTCTCTTTTCTAACCATATTCTCTTATCTTCTCGCTTTCATAATCGTTCATCACTCTCTCTCCCCCCCTCTCTCTCTCTCTCTCCTGCCTTGGTTTCGCCTCTCACTGATACAGAGTTCCTTTTCTGCTGCTCCATTCATTCCCAGGTTCCTCCAGTCTAAAGGATCTGTCTGCCTGGCACCCAAACCCTGACTTTGTCCCAAATGGCACCCTATTCATGGTATAGTGCACTACTTTTATCCAGAGCCCTATGGGAACTGTAAAGTAGTGCAGTACATAGGGAATAGGGTGCCATTTAGAACACAAACCCTGACTGAGCTCCGGAGGTGACATCACCACCCAACACCATGTGACCTGCTGTGGGCAAACCCTCCCATGCTAGTTCACACCAGGATTACAGTTAAGCACTCTCTCCATCCTTCTCTCTCTCTCCTTCTCTCTCTTCTTCAGTCTCTCTGTCTCTTTCCATCTCTACATTCTTAGAGACAATGGTTCCAAAAGGGTTGTTCGGCTGTCTCCATAGGAGAACACTTTTTGGTTCCAGGTAGGACCCTTTTTGGTTCCAGGCAGAATCCTCTGTGGACAGAAAAGGTTATACCTGCAACCAAAAAAGGGTTCTTCAAAGGGTTCTCCTATGGGGACAGCCGAAGAACCCTTTAAGGCTCTAGATAGCACCTTTTGTCTCTTGCACCCAGCTCCAATTTAAACTAATTCCTTCTCTTAGGCCCTATTTCTGTTCATGTAAACACAGTACTATAATGTAGCTTTCTACTTCGTTCAGTTCATTTCTCTGACTGCCATCTCTCTCTCTCTCTCTCTCTCTCTCTCTATCTCTCTATCTCTCTCTCTCTCTGTGTGTGTGTGTGTGTGTGTGTGTGTGTGTGTGTGTGTGTGTGTGTGTGTGTGTGTGTGTGTGTGTGTGTGTGTGTGTGTGTGAGAGTCCTCGCTTGGTGTCAGGTAAACTTCTGAAGAGAAAGGTTTAAGGTCTCAATCCTCTTAGCAAGGGCTCTGCTTGAGTCCCAAAATGCACCCTATTCCCTATATAGCGCATTACTTTTGACCAGAGCCTATAAGACAAAGTAGTGCACTATATAGGAATAGGGTGCCATTTGGGATGCATTCTGTCTTTACAGAGCAGTGAGACAAGGCATTGTGTTCATTATCCAGTCTTTGGGCTAGCAGGGTTTTAGACATCTTGGGGGTGAAGAGAGGAGAGGAGGCCTCTTTGCTCTGTGTGCTGTGCTGTTGGAGGATCAAGGTGCTGTGCTTGGTGGTAGAGCAGCGGTGTGTTGTGTTGCACTGCGCCCTGCCCTGTAGAGGTGCGCTGTTCTTGTGGCCTGTGTGGTGCTTGGTTGGTTGGTGGTTCGGTCGGTATGTGTGTCAGGACAGGAAGGGGAAACTGATCCTCTTAGCAGGCTAGAATTGGCCTGCTCTTAGGAAAGTGTTACAGTCACAGCCCTGCCTGGGGTTCTCAACCCACAGAGAGAGAAAGAGAGAGATCAAGCAAGAGAGAGAGAGCAAGAGAGAAAGAAAGAAAGAAAGAAAGAAAGAAAGAAAGAAAGAAAGAAAGAAAGAAAGAAAGAAAGAAAGAAAGAAAGAATGGGGGAGGGAAGGGTAGAGAAAGAAAAAGAAAGAGAGAGTGAGAGAGAGAGAGAGAGAGAGAGAGAGGACTAGAGAACAGGACTCTACTACTTAGCACTCCAGTAGGAGTATGTTGGTTGTTCAGCTGAGAACAGACAGACAGTCAGTGTCTCTGTTGGGATATTCTGCACACTCCAAACACATCTCCAGGCGGGAGCCACATCCAGGGCACTACCCATGCATGTTTGACCGATTAGAGCCACTTGTGGTCTGGACACGGATCTCCTGCTTGGTGCTGCTGATCAGCCCTGGTGGTGTCAACTGTCCAGGTTGTGTCCCAAATGGCACCCTATTGTCTTTATAGTGTACTACTTTTGACCAGGGCCCATCGGGAATAGGCTGCCATTTGGCACCCAGACAGCAAAAACAATGAACTCCAGCACAAACACATCGCAACAAATATGGATCTTTCTTCCTCCTTCTCCCTTGTTCTCTCTCCTTCTCATCCCCCCTCCTCTCTTCCTCCCTAAACCTCTCTCAGCACACAACTCAACTGGTAGTCCTAATTGCAGTTGACACATTTATGTTTGAAGATTTTGTGGGACTTTGTGCCTCGCTTTCTCTTTCCATCCCCTTTCTCTCTCTGTCTCTCTCTCTCGCTCTTTTTCTTTCTGTCTCTCTTTCTTGCTCTCTCGCCTCTTGCCTCCAAGCGTTTCTCTAACCATTTCTCTAACCATTTACAACACTCGGTGTCAAAGGTAGTCCAAGAAGATCATCAAGGACCTCTAGCCACCTGAGTCACAGGTGCTACCATCTAGCAGACAGAGACAGTACAGGGGGATCAGAGCCGGGACCGAAAGACTGTTGAACAGCTTCTATCTCCAGGACATCAGCCTGTTGATCAGCTTCTATCTCCAGGACATCAGACTGTTGAACAGCTTCTATTACCACCAGACTGTTGAACAGCTTCTATTACCATCAGACTGTTGAACAGCTTCTATCTCCAGGACATCAGACTGTTGAACAGCTTCTATCTCCAGGCCATCAGACTGTTGAACAGCTTCTATCTCCAGGACATCAGACTGCTCAACAGCTTCTATTACCATCAGACTGTTGAATAGCTTCTATCACCAGACCATCAGACTGTTGAACAGCTTCTATTACCAGACCATCAGACTGTTGAACAACTTCTATCTCCAGGCCATCAGACTGTTGAACAGCTTCTATCTCCAGGCCATCAGACTGTTGAACAGCTTCCATCTCCAGGCCATCAGCCTTTTGAACAGCTGCTATCTCCAGGCCATCAGCCTGTTGAACAGCCATCGCATCGCATCTCCTGTAGTAATAGATAAATATATAGTCCCTCACACAAAACACACACACCTCATACACACGCAGACTCTTGTACTCACATATACACTCACACACACCCATAAGCCCATACTCACAACCACATACACACACACACACACACACACACACACACACACACAGCCAACGCTGCTGTCCCATGTACATAGAGACATTAAACACTGGACCGTTTCTTTTATACTGTATACTGTATTCTTCAGCTCACTGTAATATATCTACTGCTGTAAATATCATTCTAAGTATATATTGGTGTATATACTGATAGATTGCATTTAGATTAATGATAGAGTGCTGTTTGGGTTGTTAACTGGATTCGTTCTGACATTTGTGATTTCTTGTTTCTTGTTTAGATTATTATTTGTGTACGTGTTTGGCATTTTACTGCACTGCTAGTAACACAAGTACTTCGCTGCACCAGCTATAACAGCTGCCTGTGTACGCGACCAATAAATCGCTAAATTCCTAAAGAGCCATTATCCCAAACCAATCAATAATGAATGGCTAGTTTCAGGGGACATGTGCAATGTTTCATAAACTTAACTATAATGCCGGCCACTCTTGGGAAGGTTCACCACTGTTTAAAATGTTCTCCATTTGTGGATAATGGCTCTCACCGTGGTTCGCTGGAGTCCCAAAGCTTTAGAAATGGCTTTGTAACCCTTTACAGACTGATAGGTGTCAATTACTTTGTTTCTCATCTGTTCCTGAATTTCTTTGGATCGTGGCATGATGTCTTGCTTTTTGAGATCTTTTGGCCTACTTCCCTTTGTCAGACAGGTTGTATTTAAGTGATTTCTTGATTCAATAGGTTTGGCAGTAATCAGGCCTGGGTGTGGCTAGTGAAATTGAACTCAGCTTTCCAAAAAATGTGATTAACCACAGTAAATTCATGATTTAACAAAGAGGGGCAATTACTTTGTCACATAGTGTCATGATGGTTCGGATAGCTTTTTTCCCTTAATACATAAAATTATCACTTAAAAACTGCATTTTGTGTTTACTTGGGTTATCTTTGCGTAATATTAAAATTTGTTTGATGATCTGAAACATTTAAGTGCGACAAATGTGCAAAAAAATAAGAAATCAGGAAGGGGGCAAATACTTTTTCGCAGCACTGTATGTAGTAATATAAGCCCCAGCGGATATGGCAAGCATCATGGTGGGTTTGATTCCCACTATACTGTGGCCATGATCTATCATCTGAGGTCTATACCGACTGTGCCACAGAGTACCACAGTTACTAGATCATCAGAGAGAGAGAGATGAACCCCTGCACGTTGGTCCCAGAACCCACGGCTCGGCCAAGGCCATGAGTGACTGTCTGTCTCTGCTGTGGCTAGGCCCAGGCCAGACCCCTGCTGTAATAATGGAACTGTGAGTCGGGAAGCAGGTCCAGGTGAAACATATAATATAACAACAAAACCAGGAACAAGACAATTTCATGTGGCTATAATCCGGTACAGAAGAACAATACCAACTGGTGAGTGAATATAAGAGAGTGACATGTAAAAGGAAGAAATTATGAAGGTAATGTCCAGGTGTGAATCATAATGATTAAAAGGTGAGCGTAATGATGAGTGACAGGTGTGCGTAATGATGAATCCCAGGACTGGTAGTTAGTATTTTGGCGACGTTGTACGCCGGAGGAGAGGAGCAGGAGAAGATGTGACAGTACCCCCACCGCTGACGCGCAGCTTCAGCCACAGGATGATGCCAACCAGAGGGACGACCCTGAGTTCGAGGAGCGGGTTGGTCCGGGCGGCGAAGGTGAAAATCACAGATGATGTTGGGGTCCAGAATGTCCTCCACCACAACCCAACACCGCTCCTCTGGGCCATACCCCTCCCAGTCCACCAGATACTGGAGCCGACCCCTACGACGTCGGGAGTCCAGTAGGGATATGACGGCATACGCCAGACCCTCCGGGGGGGTGGAGGTGTGTCGTGGGGGACAGTATCAGCTAGGGGACCAGGAACCACCGGCATGAGAAGGGAGACATGAAAAGAGGGTGAGATACGATAGTGACTGCGTTTTAACCTGTACGTCACCTCGTTGACCCTCCGGAGAACCTTGAATGGCCCCACAAACCGGGGGCTCAGTTTTTTGCAGGGCAGGCAGAGTGGGAGGTTCCTGGTAGAGAGCCAGACACGATGCCCAGGCTGGAACACAGGAGTGTCACTGCAGTGGCGGTCTGCCTGTTCTTACATTTTTACATTTAACATTTACGTCATTTAGCAGACGCTCTTATCCAGAGCGACTTACAAATTGGTGCATTCACCTTATGATATCCAGTGGAACAACCACTTTACAATAGTACATCTATATCTTTTTCTTTTTTTGGGGGGGGTTAGAAGGATTACTTTATCCTATCCCAGGTATTCCTTAAAGAGTTGGGTTTTCAGATGTCTCCGGAAGGTGGTGATTGACTCCGCTGTCCTGGTGTCGTGAGGGAGCTTGTTCCACCATAGGGGTGCCAGAGCAGCGAACAGTTTTGACTGGGCTGAGCGGGAACTGTGCTTCCGCAGAGGTAGAAGGGCCAGCAGGCCAGAGGTGGATGAACACAGTGCCCTTGTTTGGGTGTAGGGCCTGATCAGAGCCTGAAGGTACGGAGGTGCCGTTCCCCTCACAGCTCCGTAGGCAAGCACCATTGTCTTGGACGGCGCACTGGAGTCCAACGTGTCGCATCGCTCCACACCTCCTCCGCATGCCTGAACTACTCATCTACCACAGGAGCCGCGGTCTGGGCCGGGGTCCACAGGGCCAGGGCCGGCTGGAAACCCAAAACAGACTGGAAGCGGGTCAACCCAGTGGAGAAGTGACGTAGGGAGTTCTGAGCGTACTCTGCCCAGGGAAGGAATCGTGCCCACTCACCTTGCTGGTCCTGACAGTGACTCCTCAGGAACCTCCCCAGCTCCAGGTTCATCCTCTCCACCTGCCCGTTGGACTGAGGCTGATACCCGGAAGTGAGGCTAACCGTGACCCCTAGCTTCTCCAAAAAGGCCCTCCATTCTCGGGATGTGAATTGGGGGCCACGGTCGGAGACGATGTCCTCCGGAAGGCCATAATGCCAGAAGACCTGCTGGAAGAGTGCCTCAGCGTCTTGGAGAGCAGGAAGAGGGATTAATCTACATGACTTGGAAAATCTATCCACTACCACCAGAATGGTGGTGAAACCATCAGAGGGTGGAAGATCAGTTACAAAGTCACTGGATAGATGTGACCAAGGTCGCTGAGACACGGGAAACGGCAAGAGCTTCCCTGCTGGAGCATTCCAGGGGGACTTGGTTTGAGCACATACGGAACAGGAGTTGACACACCGAGTGACATCCTGCACCAAGGTGGGCCACCAGTACTTCTCAGCGATGGAGTGGATGGTGTGAGAAATACATGGATGTCCAGCGATGACAGCTGTGTGAGCCCAGGTCAGCAGCCGATCCCTTATCCCTGTGGGAATGTAGATGCGCTCAGGAGGAAAATTCTGGGGTGCGGGCTCCCTCTGAGTCTGGCGGATGTCCACATCTACATCCCAAACCACTGGACCTACGACTCGGGAGGATGGTATTATGGGTGCCCTCTGGACAGGAACCTCTCCCGATAGGTTAGCGTGAAGTCGAACCTGGTGAAGAAAAGTCCCCACCTGGCTTGGAGCGTATTCAGTCTCCTCGCTGTCCGTATGTACTCTAGGTTCCGATGGTTGGTGAGGATGACGAATGGTTCCTTGGTGCCCTCCAGCCAGTGTATCCACTCTTCTAATGCCAACTTCACCGCCAGAAGCTCCTGATCGCCGACGTCGTAATTCCGCTCTGCGGAGGACAGTTTCTTGGAGTAAAAAAGCACAAGGATACAATTTCAATGGTTTACCCTGTCTTTGTGACAAAACTTCCCCCACGCACACCTCAGATGCGTCTACCTCAACGGGAATAGGTAGCATGGGATCTGGGTGTTTTGCAAGGGGGCGGAGGTGAAACGCCCCTTGAGGAGATGAAAGGCCTCATCGGCTGCTGGAGACCACACCAACCTGTGAGGCCCACCCTTGAGGGAGGTGAGAGGGGCAGCGACGGCGCTGAAGTTCCTGATGAAGCGACGGTAGAAGTTGGCAAACCCCAAAAACCGTTGTAACCCCTTGATGGTGGTTGGGACTGGCCATGACCTTACCGCATCTACCTTCTTGTCCTCCAGCTTCACTCCCTGTGGGCTGATTTGGTAACCCAAGAATGATACAGCCCTCTGATGGAATTGGCACTTCTCTGCCTTGAGGAACAGGTGATTGGCCAAGAGGCGTTCCAGGACTGCTCGAATGTGGCTGATGTGATCTTCCAGGTTGGTCAAGAAGATCAGGATGTCATCAATGTATACAATCACCTGACGTCCGAGCATGTCCCTGAACACCTCGTTGACGAATGCCTGGAACACTGACAGAGCATAACCAAGTACTCATAGTGACCAGACATTGTGCTGAACATCGTCTTCCACTCATCCCCCTCCCGGATGCAGATGAGATTATAGGCGCTCCACATTTCCAGTTTGGTGAAGAACTGGGCTCCTCAGTAATCCTCAGTAATCGATACATGGGCGTAATCCTTCCTCCTTCTTGGCCACGAAGAAGAAACCAGCCGATGCAGGAGACGTGGATGTGCAGATGAAACCCTGTTGGAGCGCCTCTTGAATGTAATCCTCCATGGCCTGGGTCTCAGCCATAGACAGAGGGTATGGCATTGGCGCCAAGGGAGGCAGAGTATGATTTTGTGAACTGGTGCACTGGTGACGAAGAAGGGGATGTTCTCCTGGTGATTGGACTCCACAGTGAGGGTGAGTGGTTGAGTGATGTGTGATGGTTCCAGATCCTAATGGCCGACAGTCAAAAACTTTAACCAGGAAAGGCGAGGAGAGCGGGTAGATGGTAATGTTGAGGGAGAAAGCAAGGGTCTGATCCATAAAGTTCCCCGTGGCGCAGGAATCCACTAAAGCTGTAGACACAGTACATGAGGGACCGTCAGCCAGAGTGATGGACACCAAAAAGAGTATAGCAGGAAGAGCTGAATCTAGAATACTCACTCCTGGTCCAGGGGATGGAACATCATGTGACCATCCCTCTGCTCTAGTGGATCCCGGATTCTGGACACCGATGGAGTACCGGACACCGTTGTACCGGACACCGCTGTACCGGACACCGCTGGAGCTTGTGCCCTCCTTGCCCACAGTACAGACATAGCCCCAGCTGTATCTATCTGCGTCGTTCTGCTGCAGAAATGCGTGTAATCCCTACCTCCATGGGTTAAGGCTCTGATTCCAAGTGTTCGCCGAAGGAGGGAGAGAAGCGATGAGAATGCCGACACTCCCGGAGAAGGTTATCCAGACGGATGGCCATCGCAATGAGTGCGTCCAGGGTAAGGTTGTCATCACGACAGGCCAATTTCGTCTGGACCTCCTCGTGCAGACCTCTTCTAAATAGGGTGCGAAGTGCCGGCTCATTCCATCCACTGGAAGTTCCTACTGACCGGACGGTGAGCGCATACTCAGCAGCCATCTGATTCCCCTACTGTAGCTGAAGCAGACGCTCACCTCTCTCTGCCCTCCGCGGATGATAAAAAATACATTTAAACAGAGCCATGAACCACTCATAAGAATCTAGCTCCTCCTCTCTCCCAGATGGCTGTAGCCCATTCCGATGCCTACCCGGTCAGCAGAGAAATAACCATGCCAACCTTAGACCTCTTGGTGGTGGGGGCTCCCAACTGGTGTGAAAAATAGAGGGAACACTTTAGGAGGAAGCCACGGCATTTGGATGGTGTGCCTTCGTATTTCTCCGGGAGGGACAGGCGGGCATCGCTAACCTGAGCAGGTTGCTGAATGGGCTGTTGTGCTGGCTCGCTGAGTAGACTGGCTATAGAGTATCCTCCACTGCTGGACTGCAATGTCTCTCGGGGGTGTTCGAGACGTGGTAGACTGCCGAGAACCTCTTCCATGGCCGTCCCGAGTTGAACCAGCTGAACCAGGAGCAGGAGAAGATGTGACATCTGCAGTGCTACTAAAGGTGCTATCTAGGACTTAAAACGGTTCTTCGGCTCTTCCCATAGGAGAACCCTTTGAAGAACAATGTTTGGTTCCAGGTAGAACCCTTTTGGGTTCCATGAAGAACCCTGTCCACAGAGGGTTTTACATGGAACCAAAAAGAGCTCCTATGGGGACAGCCGAATAACATTTTTGAAACCTTTTTTCTAACAGTGCCGTGATGAGGTTTCACTAAGTCACTGAGTCAAAGCAGACCCAGGCATCGTCCCTGACATGAGTAACTGTGTCTGTCTGCACTGTCAGCACCCAGGCTGAGTTAAGGAGCTGCACGTGATTTCCTTTAAAACCAAACAGCTGGCAGCAGATGAGTATGCCTGTCATGGGAGGATTTATTTACGCCAAAATCACATCTCAGACATTCCCCTGGTGGGATGGGGAACGCAGGCCAATAAGCTGACGATTTGTGATAAACACGAAAGTAATTAAAATGAATGAATAATTTGAATGCATTTGTGTTGTTTCATGGGCCATATACAACAAACGAAGCAACAAATGCATTAAGACAATACAAACAGTCTGAAAGAATAGACAGTGTTTTGTTTTCATTCTGTCTTGCTTCATAAGGTTGGTTCAGCAGGTTGCTTCAGCGGCAACAAGCTTCAAAGTTGCTAGGAAATGGGGAGGGGGGTTTCTTTTTACGTGGCCACTTGTGCCCAGGTTAATGAGGCCACATTGTTGACAAAAAAGGCATCCAAAAAAGTTAATGAATCCATACAGCCAAATAATAATTAATAATTGATCAATAATTTATTTCCATACATATACATATGTACTGAACAAAAATATCAATGCAACATACAACAATTTCAAAGATTTTACTCAGTTACAGTTCACATAAGGAAATCAGTCAATTTATGTAAATTCATTAGGTCCTAATCTATTGATTTCTTATGAATGGGAATACAGATATGCATATGTTGGTCACAGATACCTTTTTTTAAAAGTAGGGCCGTGGATCAGAAAAGCAGTCAGTATCTGGTGTGACCACCATTTGCCTCATGCAGCTCGACATATCTCCTTCTTATATAGTTGATCAGGCTGTTGATTGTGGCCTGTGGAATGTTGTCCCACTTCTCTTCATTGGGTGCAAAGTTGCTGGATATTGTCGAGAACTAGAACACGCTGTCGCACACGTCGATGGGTGAGTATGCAGGCCATGGAAGAATTGGGGAATTTTCAGCTTCCAGGAATTGTGTACAGATCCTTGTGACGTGTTGGAATATCTTTTGTTCGGTACAGGCTTCTTTCTTTTCATTCTGTCATGTAGGTTAGTATTGTACAGTAACTACAATGTTGTTGATCCATCCTCAGTTTTCTCCTATCTCAGCCATTAAACTCTGTAACTGTTTTAAAGTCCCCATTGGCCTCATGGTGAAATCCCTGAGTGGTTTCCTTTCTCTCTGGCAACTGATTTAGGAAGGACGGCTGTATCTTTGCAGTGACTGGGTGTACTGATACACCATCCATACTGTAATTAATGACTTCACTATCTTCAAATGGATATTGAATGTTTGCCATCTACCAATAGGTGCCCTTCTTTGCAAGGCATTGGAAAACCTCCCTCGTCTTTGTGATTGAATCTGTGTTTGAAATTCACTATTTGAAATTCACTATTCGACTGAGGGACCATACAGAAAATTGCACGTGTTGGGTGCAGAGATGAGGTAGTCATTAAAAAATCATGTTAAACACAATTATTGTGCACAGAGATAGAGTCCATTCAACTTATTATGTGACTTGTTAAGCAGATTTTTACTCTTGAACTTACGTATTTAGGCTTGCCATAACATAGGTGTTGAATACTTATTGACTTTTCAGCTTTTCATTTTTAATTCATTTGTAAAAAATGTAAAAAACATTTTTCATAACTATGACTTTATGGCTGTGTTAACTATTGACTACCCTAAAACTGGCAAGATGATCCCTCATCATCTGAGCCATGTTGTGCTTTCATTAGGAACCTATCTAATGTCATGGAACTAGGTGTAGCAGTACACTGAACTTATCTGACCATAGTTATGAAGAATAGGCCTGTCAAGATGATGTATGGTCTATGGCAGGGGTATTCAACTCTTACACCACAAGGTCCTGAGCCTGCTGGTTTTCTGTTCTAACTGATAATTAATTGCAGACACTTGATGGTCCAGGTCTAAATCATTCCCTGATTAGAAGGGAACAATGAGAAAACGCAGTGGAACTGGCTTCAAGGTCCAGAGTTGAGTTTGAGGGGTCTATAGTGTGAGATTCAGACCATGTAACATGTATGTGGTGTTTGTATTGTATGCCACGGTTAACCACTGTAACACTTCTACATATTGTGCATTATGTTTTGGGAAATAAAGCATGTGGTTGTGTTGTGTATAGCTTGTGTGAGGAGTGTGTGGTTGTGTCCAAAATGGCACCCTATTCCATATATAGTGTACTAAGGTCAAAAGTAATGCACTATATTATAGGTGAAAGGGTGCCATTTCTCTTTTCCATATAATATAATGCATTACTTTTGACCGCCGTGCACTATATAGGGAAAAGGGTGCCATTTCTGTGTTTTGACAGCAGGACTGTCACGTCCTGACCAGTATAGAGGATTATTTGTATTATTTGGTCAGGGCGTGGCAGAGGTATGTTTGTTTTGTATGGTGTTTTTTTTGTGTATAGCTTAGAGGGGTGTGTTATTTATGTGTTCCGGGGTTTTGTGGTGTATGTTTTAGTATGAGTAGGTTCTAGGTTAAGTTTTCTATGTGCAGATTTGGTTGCTGGACTCTCAATTGGAGGCAGGTGTTTCTAGTTGCCTCTGATTGGGAGTCCTATAAGTAGGTGTGTGTTTTGTTTGTCACTTGTGGGTAGTTGTATGTTAGCACTGCTTTTGTTTAGCCTGCTACACTGTTCCTGTCGTGAGTTTTGTTTATTGTTTTTTTCCTCGTGTTCTCATTTAAAATAAAAGATGATGAGCACGCAATCCGCTGCATATTGGTCCACTTTTTCCGACAGCGATTTCAACATATCTTCTGACGAAGAGGAATGTGACAAGGACGATGTGCTGAATGAAACACTCGGAGCTGAGAGGAAGAAGGAATTAAGATACATCTCCAATCTTCGCTCTCCACAAACCTCAAATGATGAAGTGTGTGATGCCTGTGTCATTGAGGACGCTGTCACCATAGGAGCAACGGAACAGAGAGCAAGGGAGGGAAAAGAAACAACATGTCCCAAATGGTATCTTATTCCCTATACTGTATAGAAGTAGTGCTGTCACGTCCTGGCCAGTATATATGGTTAATTGTTTTGTAGTTTGGTCAGGGCGTGACAGAGGGTATTTGTTTTATGTGGTTCAGGGTGAAGTGTTTGGTTTAAGGGTGTTTGATTTAGTATTTCCGGGGTTTTGGTTTATAGTCTATGTGTATGTATTTCTATGTCTAGTCTGGTGAGTGTGTTTCTATGTTGGTTAATTGGGGTTGGGACTCTCAGTTGAAGGCAGGTGTTGTCTATCTGCCTTTGATTGAGAGTCCCATATATAAGGGTGTGTTTGTGTTTGTGATTGGTGGGTGATTGTTCTGTGTTCAGCCCTAGGCTTTGCCAGACTGTTATGTTGTTCGTTCGCTTTCGTGTTTTGTTGTTTTGGAGTGTTATTTTGAAAGTTAATAAATCTAAAAATGAGCATACACGTACCTGCTGCGTATTGGTCCACATTTTCCGATGACGATTTCGTTATATCGTCAGAGGACGAAGACAACCGTGACAAGTGCACTATAAAGGGAATAAGGTGCCATTTGAAAAGCATCCACAACGTTGTTTGGTTGTTTTATGTTTCCAATTATTGATTTATGATCAGAATCAGAAATAGAATATTGCTGCTTCGTGAGAATGGTCGACAGCGGAATGCTGAGAATTATTTATTTATATATTTATTTGACATTTTTATGACAGGATTAAACCCCTTGAGATGAGAGAGAGAGATAGAGATCTTGTTTCCGAGGAATTTATAGCGGTACGGCTGACACAGAGAGAAACTGAGACAGACAGAGATAGACTGAGAGAAGGTGAGACTGAGAAAGAATGAGAGGGAGATTGAGAGAGACAGGGAGAGGGAGAGACTGAGAGAGGGAGAGACTGAGAGAGACAAAGAGAGTGAGAGACTGCCAGGCTGAGACCGACACAGAGAGAGACAGAGAGAGAACCAGAGAGAGAGAGAGAGAGAGAGAGAGAGAGAGAGAGAGAGAGACAGAGAGATGGAGAGACTAAGAGAAGAGAGAGTGAGAGGGAGAAACTGAGAGAGACAGAGATTAGGGAGAGACTGAGATTGAGACAAATTGAGACAGTCTGAGACAATGAGTCAAACTCAGACAGAGACAGACAGCTTGAGACAGACTGAGACAGACAGAACGATACAGTGACAGAGAGAAACTAAGACAGAGACAGAGACAGGGAGGAAAATACAGACCAACAGAGATATATTGAGATAGAGGGAGAGAGAAAGAGAGACAGAAACACTGACACAAAGTGAGAGAGACTGGGACCTCTGGGCCCTGGTCAGAAGTAGTGCACTATATAGGGAATAGGGTGAGAAGAAGTGCACTATATAGGGAATAGGGTGAGAAGTAGTGCACTATATAGGGAATAGGGTGCCATTTGGGACGCAACACGGTCTTGGCCATGTGCTCCATAAACATCTCTGTATGAGCAGCCAGACCAGGCAGCATGTAATCTAGAGGCTGTATGTATTCACAGCTGGACTAACACAAATGGACAGGACAGCCACCCATACAGGCCTCAGGATAGCAACCTACATGACAATGGCACCAAATGGTACCTACATGACAATGAGCTGCACACGTATGCAAAGACAGACAGACAGACAGACAGAAAGACAGGCAGGCAGGCAGGCAGGCAGGCAGGCAGGCAGGCAGGCAGGCAGGCAGGCAGGCAGGCAGGCAGACAGGCAGACAGACAGACAGACAGACAGACAGACAGACAGACAGACAGACAGACAGACAGACAGACAGACAGAGTGAAAGCACAAAAAATACTGACGAAAAGAAAAGAAAAAAGGAATATGCTAAGTAATAAGAAAACTAATCTTAGCTGCATATGTTTTCTTGCTATTCTGGGGGTGTTTTCTTACCCTGTGCTTGTTTTTCATAATGCAGTCTCAACACTTTTTCTGTTTCTCTGGTGGAAATCGGACAATGGTCAATACTGATTGCTTTATTTTTTCAGGGTTTTACGCCTCTCGCGTTTGTTATTGTAGGACAGGAGGGTATGCAGGACCAGGGAAGCTGCTTAGATGGCACAATCCCACCATTTCTGTCTAATAATTTGAAATCCTGTGTGTGTGTGTGTGTGTGTGTGTGTGTGTGTGTGTGTGTGTGTGTGTGTGTGTGTGTGTGTGTGTGTGTGTGTGTGTGTGTGTGTATACTGTGCAGTCTGCCCTCCACGTGCTCAGGGAGGTGCACTCTCTCTGTGGTCTATCTGTGTACTGGTTTGTGCTTGACATGCTGAGAGGGATGGAGGCAGAGACATGGAACAGTGGAGATACATTCTATGTTCCAGAACTCAGCAGGTTCCACAACCCAGAACAGTAAAACAATACCTCCCTCTGTGGCTGCACCCCCCACGGCTCACACACACACACACACACACACACACACACACACACAAATGACTATGTTTAAGTGTGTTGAGGAATGAATCCACCTACACACCTGCCCAAAAGAATGTAGACATGGGCGGTGTCTTTAGTGTGTGGGGGGCACCTCCCATGGAGTGCTGTGCTGTGGACCATGGCGAAGTGGCTATCCCTGTGGTGGAGAAGTTAGGGTTGTGTCCCAAATTGCACCCTATTCCCTATAGTGCACTGCATCTGACCAAGGCCTCGTTTCCCAGAGCCTTCGTAGCGTTAAGATAATCGTTAAAACCATCTTTAGTAGCCGAGATGTTTCCCAGAGCCTTCGTAAGTAACGTGGCTCTTAAAAACCTTTGGACATCTACGAGTGATTCAGACCACTCGTAGAGCAGCCGTTAGGCTTCTTTTCAGCCTTACTTCACAATATATCATTATAAAACAATTTAGAAGTGTTTTGTTTGAATGGGTATAATTATATGATGATAAATATTTAATTTGTGTAATGTATAGGATCTAATGTAATATTTGGAATATGTATTTGTAAAACAAATCCAGGTTTTATCCCAAGCTGAAGCTTATCGTACAAATTGGAAACACCTGGAACATAATAAAAGTCAACCATTGTCAGAGGTCAGCAGAACAACAATAATACAGCATGGCTGCTATTTAGTGAATTTTTGCTCTCTAACATAACCGGCGGCGCCTGCCGCGCAGTGAATATTGTTGGTGAAAATTGGTGAATATTATTAATGCATATTATTTGCAATAACCTGAGCCGAGTTACAGACTCACAATGACGGGGCTATCTTTCAAAACTACAGGCTCCCACGAGAAGATACTCAGACTGCACGACCTTTTGTCTCCCTTAATCAGCCGTCCAACCAGATGAAACTTTGAGCTGAGTGCTGAGGTGCAGCTTCTAACAGCCTTTCACTTTTACGCAGTCGGGAGTTCCTCGAGGTCCTTATGGATGGACACCGCCTCATAATGTTTTTTTAAATAACAAAACGAAATATGTGCTGTAAAGGGTTGGTTACTGTATATATATGTGGGCTATAATGAAACTATCTGAGGCTATACTATACTGTATATATATGTGGGCTATAATGAAACTATCTGAGGCTATACTATACTGTATATATATGTGGGCTATAATGAAACTATCTGAGGCTATACTATACTGTATATATATGTGGGCTATAATGAAACTATCTGAGGCTATACTATACTGTATATATATGTGGGCTATAATGAAACTATCTGAGGCTATACTATACTGTATATATATGTGGGCTATAATGAAACTATCTGAGGCTATACTATACTGTATATATATGTGGGCTATAATGAAACTATCTGAGGCTATACTATACTGTATATATATGTGGGCTATAATGAAACTATCTGAGGCTATACTATACTGTATATATATGTGGGCTATAATGAAACTATCTGAGGCTATACTATACTGTATATATATGTGGGCTATAATGAAACTATCTGAGGCTATACTATACTGTATATATATGTGGGCTATAATGAAACTATCTGAGGCTATACTATACTGTATATATGTGGGCTATAATGAAACTATCTGAGGCTATACTATACTGTATATATATGTGGGCTATAATGAAACTATCTGAGGCTATACTATACTGTATATATATGTGGGCTATAATGAAACTATCTGAGGCTATACTATACTGTATATATATGTGGGCTATAATGAAACTATCTGAGGCTATACTATACTGTATATATATGTGGGCTATAATGAAACTATCTGAGGCTATACTATACTGTATATATATGTGGGCTATAATGAAACTATCTGAGGCTATACTATACTGTATATATATGTGGGCTATAATGAAACTATCTGAGGCTATACTATACTGTATATATATGTGGGCTATAATGAAACTATCTGAGGCTATACTATACTGTATATATATGTGGGCTATAATGAAACTATCTGAGGCTATACTATACTGTATATATATGTGGGCTATAATGAAACTATCTGAGGCTATACTATACTGTATATATATGTGGGCTATAATGAAACTATCTGAGGCTATACTATACTGTATATATATGTGGGCTATAATGAAACTATCTGAGGCTATACTATACTGTATATATATGTGGGCTATAATGAAACTATCTGAGGCTATACTATACTGTATATATATGTGGGCTATAATGAAACTATCTGAGGCTATACTATACTGTATATATATGTGGGCTATAATGAAACTATCTGAGGCTATACTATACTGTATATATATGTGGGCTATAATGAAACTATCTGAGGCTATACTATACTGTATATATATGTGGGCTATAATGAAACTATCTGAGGCTATACTATACTGTATATATATGTGGGCTATAATGAAACTATCTGAGGCTATACTATACTGTATATATATGTGGGCTATAATGAAACTATCTGAGGCTATACTATACTGTATATATATGTGGGCTATAATGAAACTATCTGAGGCTATACTATACTGTATATATATGTGGGCTATAATGAAACTATCTGAGGCTATACTATACTGTATATATATGTGGGCTATAATGAAACTATCTGAGGCTATACTATACTGTATATATATGTGGGCTATAATGAAACTATCTGAGGCTATACTATACTGTATATATATGTGGGCTATAATGAAACTATCTGAGGCTATACTATACTGTATATATATGTGGGCTATAATGAAACTATCTGAGGCTATACTATACTGTATATATATGTGGGCTATAATGAAACTATCTGAGGCTATACTATACTGTATATATATGTGGCCTATAATGAAACTATCTGAGGCTATACTATACTGTATATATATGTGGGCTATAATGAAACTATCTGAGGCTATACTATACTGTATATATATGTGGGCTATAATGAAACTATCTGAGGCTATACTATACTGTATATATATGTGGGCTATAATGAAACTATCTGAGGCTATACTATACTGTATATATATGTGGGCTATAATGAAACTATCTGAGGCTATACTATACTGTATATATATGTGGGCTATAATGAAACTATCTGAGGCTATACTATACTGTATATATATGTGGGCTATAATGAAACTATCTGAGGCTATACTATACTGTATATATATGTGGGCTATAATGAAACTATCTGAGGTAATCATATTGTGGTGCAGTGTGTTAGAGCACTGCGGAAGAAAGAAGACAGCTGGTGTTCAAATCTTGAAATCAATGAACATTACATGACGAAAATGGTTAGTTTGTAGATTATGGTGTTATTTATTTTCATTCATAAAAACTAGTATGCGAAATGCATAGGTCATGAATGTGGGCTATTAGCGGAATCGATTTCAGCATCAGGGAACTGGACCGCTCCCACAACGGGATCATGTGAAAAAACCAACACTCCCCAACGACGCTGTTAGCTGTCGCACTTACAGGTTCACTCTACGTGCTTGTTTGGGAAACACACTTAACAAGTTGGCTCATAAATAACGATGCATCTGGAATGATCATCGTAATGCTTGAGTTACATTGCAACTGGTAAACGAGGCCCAGAGCCTTATGGGCCCAGGTCAAAAGTACTGCACAATATAGCAAATAGGGGTCAAAAGTAGTGCACAATATAGAACATAGCGTGCCATTTGGGACACATATAGGAAACTGTTTAAAATGGCCAGCAGGAAAACCACTGGTATAGCCAGCAGGAAAACCACTGGTATAGCCAGCAGGAAAACCACTGGTATAGCCAGCAGGAAAACCACTGGTATAGCCAGCAGGAAAACCACTGGTATAGCCAGCAGGAAAACCACTGGTATAGCCAGCAGGAAAACCACTGGTACAGCCAGCAGGAAAACCACTGGTATAGCCAGCAGGAAAACCACTGGTACAGCCAGCAGGAAAACCACTGGTATAGCCAGCAGGAAACCACTGGTACAGCCAGCAGGAAAACCACTGGTATAGCCAGCAGGAAAACCACTGGTATAGCCAGCAGGAAAACCACTGGTACAGCCAGCAGGAAAACCACTGGTATAGCCAGCAGGAAAACCACTGGTACAGCCAGCAGGAAAACCACTGGTATAGCCAGCAGGAAAACCACTGGTATAGCCAGCAGGAAAACCACTGGTATAGCCAGCAGGAAAACCACTGGTATAGCCAGCAGGAAAACCACTGGTACAGCCAGCAGGAAAACCACTGGTATAGCCAGCAGGAAAACCACTGGTACAGCCAGCAGGAAAACCACTGGTACAGCCAGCAGGAAAACCACTGGTATAGCCAGCAGGAAAACCACTGGTACAGCCAGCAGGAAAACCACTGGTATAGCCAGCAGGAAAACCACTGGTATAGCCAGCAGGAAAACCACTGGTATAGGCCAGCAGGAAAACCACTGGTATAGCCAGCAGGAAAACCACTGGTACAGCCAGCAGGAAAACCACTGGTATAGGCCAGCAGGAAAACCACTGGTATAGCCAGCAGGAAAACCACTGGTATAGCCAGCAGGAAAACCACTGGTATAGCCAGCAGGAAAACCACTGGTACAGCAAAGGGAAACTGATTCAGACCATATCTAGTGTTCTGTTTATGTGAAAAACTCTAACCCTATGGGACCGGTGTCCCAACCTATATTAACTTTAGTCCTGGACTAAAAACACTTTCAATTATGAATGTAGCATACGTTTTGGCCCAGGATTAGGCATAATCTGTGTCAGGGAAACTAGTCCTATATGTTTCACATTTTACTTGGCTCCTAACTCTAAATTAAATAAGATTATTACCTGCCTTAATCAATTAAAATACAACAAAATAGTAGGCCTATATACTAAACATTGTGTACAAAGTGATAGTTACACAATAAATACTGTAAATTCATCGAATAGGCCTAATCCACCTGTGAATCGGTTCTAAACCGTTATTAATGTCATTCGCGAGCCTGTGTCGTCAACGTCTGCGGTTCCTCTGGATCGGGGCTCTCCGTTTACATTATTCATACGGAGGGTGTGACTTGTTGGCTCTTTTTCCCGCCTGTATAAAACGACAAGTTCGCTTAAAAGAAAATACAGATGGAGAAGTCTAGCCGGTTCGCTGTGACACAGAGAGTCCCCTTAAGCTTACGTGACAACTCGCATACTGTCCCTTTGTGACCAGCTTATCGGCAGAATGCCCGGTCTATGCGTGCTTTGTCTCACTGCGGTGCTCGCTGCATTCACCCGGTTCGCGGAGACCGTGGGACCAGTGGTCCGATGCGAGCCGTGTGACGCCGGGGCTCTTATGGAGTGCAAGCCGCTGCCAAAAGACTGCGCAGAGAGGGTGCGGGAGCCCGGCTGCGGGTGCTGTCTGTCGTGCGCCCTTGCTGAGGGTCAGGCGTGTGGAGTGTACACCGGGCGCTGTGGCTCCGGGCTGATTTGTCAGTTCCAACCCGGGGAGACCCGACCACTGCAAGCCTTGCTAGAGGGAAGGGGAGCGTGCTCCAGCGCCGCGTCCAAAAAACTCAACACCTTTCTGCTCCCCGCGCAGAAACAAGGTAAGCGCCTCACAGTTCTAAATGTCGCTCTTTCTATGAAGGTTCTGAGCTGGGTTGGTCTGTTTCTGTTAGAGAACCACTGTAGTCTTAGGGCTATAGGCTGCGGGTTGATGTTGGTGTGACTCATGCCAACATTTGCGCACGTCATGGGTTACTTAGGCTTACTCATTAAATATCGATGTGGGTTAATTTGTGGCAATCGGCAATAATAAGACACTCGGCGGACTGTGGCTGCCTTGTGGCCGGCTCTCCATGAGTGCCGGACGGTATGCCTCCCTCTAAGTGTCCGGTGCCCGCTACAAATAGCAACAGTGGCCCTGCGGCGGTTCAGAGAGGATTGACGCTTAATAAGATTATGTGCATTACAGTGCACATAAGGGGTTAATAAAATGTTGGGTATTGTACATTAATGCTATTAGTATCGAATCAGTGTTTTTTTATTTGCAGTGTGAGGTTTAAGTATATAGCCAATATGTCAATACGTTTTGCGCATCGTAACCTATTGCCAACATATCCATGGCGCACAGTATATATGGGCCATATAGTAATTAAACAATAGAAAAACGCATTGAAATTCATAATGTTGTGAGCTTTCTTTAGTTGAACAATTTATATACTCTGTTATTGGGTGTGAAATGCACCGTTGGGTTTGAATGGAACCTGCGCAACTATTTTAGCCCGTGGCATTCACTCCATTCAGCCACTCGGCTCGCTAAGGCGCGCGCCACCATATGCCAGATAGTAGTCGTTGTTCTTTTGAGGACGACATGCTGACTCTCAATACCATATACTGTGTGCTATCTCGCGCTCTGCACACACACGCACGCACGCACGCACGCACGCACACACACACACACACACACACACACACACACACACACACACACATCTGGCTGCCCCAACCCAATCGTTAGTGAATGCCACATATGTGTATCTTTAGCTGAAGTAGATGAGCAAAGATTAGCGTTTTGTGAATGACGAATTTGTTATGTCCATAGGCCTACTCTCCTTTCCCAAACGCACAGCTTTGACATCGGGACATGCAAATACGCCTGACACACACACACACACACACACACACACACACACACACACACACACACACACACACACACACACACACACACACACACACACACACACACACACACACAAACTAATATGGACCTGGCACACATATCACATCCATGTGAAGCCATACTTCCTCCACCTTGCATTATTACGAGGAAAGAGGGGAAGGCACTGTTTCACTCTGCCCCCTGTGGTGTTGTTGTGTGTTTAGTGGAGGTTGTGTCAGCCCACCAGGCGTTGGTGTGTGTTTTCTCCTCCTAGTAATTTGGCTTTGCCACAGTGGTGTGTGGTGAAGCAGTCCACTGTCACATTGTCACACACAAAGGCTATTGTTAGCAAGGTCTGTCACTTTTAAACAGCAGTCTGGCCTGCCAAAAATAGTGCACTATATTCACTGTAAAACATTTCCTGTGCTTTTCTAAGGTAACTTAGAGGCAGCCAGTCTCCTGTAAGTTATCAAAAGGTACAATATGTTACCGTAACATATTTTACGGTATCCAATACTTTTCCTGTAATAATTTTACTATTGTTCTTATGGTAACTCACAGGAAACTGTCTGCCTGTAAGTTGCCGTGAAATAACAGTACAGCGAGTTACTGTAATCCTTTTATGGTAATTGTAATGTATGAATGAATGGATGAATGAAGGAATGAAGTTCATTGAGGGAGATGGGGATTGTATTTTACAGTATTTTACCGTATATTGCATGGGATTGGTGCAAGCAATGTGTTTACATATGACATCATATCAATGAATGCCAGTTTGGAAGCCTTTGTCAAGACCTCTAGAAGTACAAGTGATATTAAATTCCACATTTTGGTATTTTATATCACTTGGACTTCTAGAGGCCTTGACAGCAACTACAGGGCAAAACAGACCAAGGACATGGCAAATGCTCAACCATTAAAGGTCTGTGACTAGCTGCCACTCCAATCTGTCCTCTGTACACATTTAAATGATGTGGCACTACTACAACACATACTCACATACAAGGCATGACTCAAAATATGTAAATGAGTCAGAAACAAGAATACTGTGCACCCACTAGTGGTCAAAAGGTTTGTGGTGCCCGAAAAATACAACATTTTCCCACAATGCACCATAATTTACAGCATGCTGCAGTATAATGCATTACTGTATTTTATTGTTGATAAATGTACACATTTACGATATAAATCACAGTTTTCCTATTACAATGTAATATACTTTACCATTCATTTTGTAAATCATATAAATATTGTACACACCTTGTTTGGTTGGTTCAGTTTAGACCTTGATGTCTCTCAATCCAATTAGTCAGAAGTGTTTGAAAACGTTGCTAGTTGCCAATCCCACAGTGCTGTCCAGTGTTGACTGCTAGCTATAGGCCATTGTCCTTAACAATTCCAGACCAAACTGACCCTAAAACAGCCTCTAGGCAACCGTACCGGTCTTTATCACATTGTTGTGCACTGTGATTAGAGTTACTGAGATGCCCTTTGGGCCCTGCTCAAAAGTAATGAACTATATTGGTAAAAGGTTGCCATTTGGGAGGCATTCCAAGAATTTAACAAGGCCTCTCCTCTCTCTTTCTCTCTCCCTCTCTGTATGTCTCTCTGTCTTTCTCTCTCTCTCTTTCTTTCAATTCAATTACATTTCCATTTAAGGGCTTTATTGGCATGGGAAACATACGTTTACATTGACAAAGCAAGTGAAATAGATAATAAAATGTTTTAGAGTAAACATTACACTCACAAAAGTTCCAAAAGAATGAAGACATTTCAAATGTCATATTATGTGCAAATAGTTAAAGTACAAAAGGGAAAATAAATAAACATAAATATGGGTTGTATTTACAATGGTGTATTGTAAATACTGGTTGCCACTGGTTGCCCTTTTCTTTTGGCAACAGGTCACACATCTTGCTGCTGTGATGGCACACTGAGACATTTCGCCTAATAGTTATGGGAGTTTATCTATGTTTTATTTGTTTTCAAATTCTTTGTGGATCTGTGTGATCTGTGGGAAATATGTGTCTCTAATATGGCCATACATTTGCCATGAGGTTAGGAAGTGCAGCTCAGTTTCCACCTCATTTTGTGGGCGGTGTGCACATAGCCTGTCTTCGCTTGAGCACCAGGTTAGCCTTTCTCAATAGCAAGGCTATGCTCACTGAGTCTGTACATAGTCAAAGCTTTCCTTAAATTTGGGTCAGTCAGAGTGGTCATGTGTTCTGCCACTGTGTACTATCTGGTTAGGGACAAATAGCATTCTAGTTTCTTTGTTGATTCTTTCCAATGTGGCAAGTAATTATATTTTTGTTGTCTCATGATTTGATTGGGTCTAATTGTGTTTCTGTCCTGGGGCTCTGTGGGGTCTCGCTCTCTCTCTCTATCACTCTCTCTCTCACTCTCTCTCGCACTCTCTCTCTCTCGCACTCTCGCCACTAAGTTGTTTACCCCGCTGCCATTAGACAAACAGATTTCATAAGATGTTTATCAGAAAAAGTAATAGGAGAGGTTTTTGCATATAAACATTGATGTTTTTCAGGCATCCTTATGCAGTGCCTTTCGGAAAGTATTCAGACCACTTGCCTTTTTCCACATTTTGTTATGTTACAGCCTTAATCTAAAATGGATTAAATAAAACAAATCCTCATCAATCTACACACAATACTCCATAATGACAAAGCAAAAACAGTTTTAGAAATATTGCAACTGTATTAAAAATAAATAACATTAATACCTCATTCACATAAGTGTTCAGACCCTTTGCTATTCATTTCAAAATTGAGCTCAGGTACGTCCTGTTTCCACAGATCATCCTTGAGATGTTTCTACAACTTGATTGGAGTCAACCTGTGGTAAATTCAATTAATTGGACTTGATTTGGAAAGGCACACACCTGTCTATATAAGGTCCAACAATTGACAGTGCATGTCAGAGCAAAAACCAAGCCATGAGGTCGAAGGCATTGTCCGTAGAGCTCCGAGACAGGATTGTGTCGAAGCACAGATCTGGGGAACGGTACCAACAATGTCTGCAGCATTGAAGGTCCCCAAGAACACAGTGGCCTCCATCATTCTTAAATGGAAGAAGTTTGGAACCACCAAGACTCTTCCTAGAGCTGGCTGCCCGGTCAAACTGAGCAGTCGGGGGAGAAGAGGCTTGGTCAGAGAAGTGACCAAGAACTCGATGGTCACTCTGACAGAGCTCGAGAGTTGTGGAGCTGTGGAGATGGGAGAACCTTCCAGAAGGACAACCATCTCTGCGGCATCCACCAATCAGGCCTTTATGGTAGAGTGGGCAGATGGAAGCCACTCCTCAGTAAAAGGCACATGACAGCCCGCTTGGAGTTTGCCAAAAGGCACCTAAAGACTCTCAGACCATGAGAAACAAGATTCTCTGGTCTGATGAAACCAAGATTGAACTCTTTGTCCTGAATACCAAGGATCACGTCTGGAGGAAACCTGGCAACCTCCCTATGGTGAAGCATGGTGGTGGCACCATCATGCTGTGGGGATGTTTTTCAGTGGCAGGGATTGGGAGACTAGTCAGGATCAAGGGTAAGATGAACGGAGAAAAGTACAGAGAGATCATTGATGAAAACCTGCTACAGAGCACTCAGGACCTCAGACTGAGGCGAAGGTTCACCTTCCAACAGGACAATGACCCTAAGCACACAGCCAAGACAACACAGGAGTGGCTTCGGGACAAGTCTCTGAATGTCCTTGAGTGGCCTAGCCAGAGCCCAGATTTGATCCCGATCAAACATCTCTGGAGAGATCTAAAAATAGCTGTGCAGTGACGCTCCTCATCAAACCTGACAGAGCTTGAGAGCATCTGCAGAGAAGAATAGGAGAAGCTCTCCAAATACAGGTGTGCCAAGATTGTAGTTTCATACCCAAGAAGACTTTAGGCTGAAAATCACTGCCAGAGATGCTTCAACAAAGTACTCAGTAAAGGGTCAGAATACTTATGTAAATGTGATATTTCAGTTTTTATATACGCTTTCAAAATGTAAAAAAAAAGTGTTTTAACTTTGTCATTATGGGGTATTGTGTGTAGATAAATGAAGAAAAAAATACTATTTAATCCATTTTAGAATAAGGCTCTAAAGTAACAAAGTATAGAAAAAGTCAAGGGGTCTGAAAACTTTCCGAATGCAGTGTAGACTGGGCTCTCTCTCCCCTTGGATCCTTTCTACTTATTTCTGGTTTTTAGGAGTTGGTTGAGGTGATTTGTCTGGTTTCAAGGTGAAGGGTGACGATGGAGAAGCTGTATCTATTCTGCAGCCATTTTGTTGTTGTTTTTTATGTTCTTGTTTACGCCAATGATGACATTATTGATGTTTATGTTGTTGTGTGCATAATGTACCCCGTCCCTCCCTGCCCACCACTCCGCAAGACAATATCTGCTTCTACTTAATCCTTACAACGTGTGTGTGTGTGTGTGTAACTGCATGTGTGTGTTCATATAAGTGTATGTCTGTGTTTTTGTGTGTGTGTGTGTGTGTGTGTGTGTGTGTAACTGCATGTGTGTGTTCATATAAGTGTATGTCTGTGTTTTTGTGTGTGTGTGTGTGTGTGTGTGTCTTTGCCAAGACCAGTTGGATGTGTTCAGCCCACTGCTGGCCTCACGATTCCAGGTTCAAACCCAGTGTTGACATTCTTTCCCTGAGTGCCTTCAGATGGTTATCTGCACAGGGCCTGTGTGCTAATGGCAGCCTATTCCTTATGGGCCCTGGTCAAAAGTAGTATAGGGAATAGGGTGCCATTCGGGATGCAACCATACTGTCCAGCATAGCACACGACCTCATGTGGCTCTGGTCAATAATAGTGCAGTAGGCAATAGTAGTTCTGGCTGACCCTGATCATATGGTGGATAGTTCGTCCCTTTCCTATATTAGGGAGCAATGTTTAAATCCCCCTCCTCCCCCTCTTCTCCCATCGCCTATCTCCCCTTCTGACCCGGTCAGGTGGTCTGGACTCTGCTATGTCTTTAACGATTTGTCAGGAATCTTTGCCAACTACGTGGTCTATAAATATCAGGAGCGAGCGACTGACTTCCTCTCGCTTTCTCTCTCTCTGCTCCCCCCCTTGTCTGTCTGTCTCTCTCTCTTTCTCTCTCTCTCTCTGCTCCCCCCTCTCCCTGTCTCCCTGTCTCCCTGTCTCCCTGTCACCCTGTCTCCCTGTCTGTCTGTCTGTCTGTCTGTCTGTCTGTCTGTCTGTCTGTCTCTGTCACTCACTCCCTATGTCTCACTCTCTCTCTCTCTGCTCCCAAAGAATGTGAAATGGAAAAACAAAAGTGAAATATACAATGAAGAGTGAAGAGTAAACATTACACTCGCACAAGTTCCAAAATAATAGAGACATTTCAAATGTCTTATTATGTTGTATTTACAATGGTGTTTGTTCTTCACTGGTCACCCTTTTCTTGTGGCAAAAGGCCACAAATCTTGCTGCTGTGATTGCATACGGTGGTATTTCACCCAATAGATATGGGAGTTTATCAAATTTGGATTTTTGTTTTCGAATTCTTTGTGGGTCTGTGCAATCTGAGGGAAATATGTGTCTCTAATATGGTCATATATTTGGCAGGAGGTTAGGAAGTGCAGCTCAGTTTCCACCTCATTTTGTGGGCAGTGTGCATATAGCCTGTCTTCTCTTGCGAGCCAGGTTTGCCTACGGCGGCCTCTCTCAATAGCAAGGCTATGCTCACTGAGTCTGTACATAGTCAAAACTTTCCTTCATTTTGGGTCAGTCACAGTGGCCAGGTATTCTGACACTGTGTACTCTCTGTTTAGGGCCAAATAGCATTCTAGGTTGCACATTTTTTTGTTAATTCTTTCCAATGTGTCAAGTAATTATCTTTTTGTTTTCTCATGATTTGGTTATGTCTAATTATGTTGCTGTCCTGGGGCTCTGTGGGGTCTGTTTGTGTTTGTGAACAGAGCCCTAGGACCAGCTTGCTTAGGGGACTCTTCTCCAGGTTCATCTCTCTGTAGGTGATGGCTTTGTTATGGAAGGTTTGGGAATCGCTTCCTTTTAGGTGGTTGTAGAGTTTAACAGCTCTTTTCTCTCTCTCTCTCTCTCTCTCTCTCTCTCTCGGGACCTAGAACAGCTTGCGAGGCACTGGTCTCAGTCTCATTCTCAGGTCATTATAGTGTTTAGACTATTTCAGACTCGCCAACTCTGGAACTCTGACAGTATCCAAACACACCATAATCTTGGTAAAGATGTTCCTGAAGCTAACGTAATGGTGTTCCATCTCCTTGCCAATGCATAGACCATCCTCTATGACAATCTAACAACACACACTCATCCTCAAGCTTTTTGGACTTTATTTGAAAACTTTTCTAAACCATGACATCACTTCCTGTTGTTTTGACAGAGAACACAAGCGGGGAGCAGGCCGGGGCAGGGGCTGAACGGCGTGCCAACGGCACCGTGACGACGACCACAACGGTGGCGGTGGGCGCGGTAGGTGTGGAAGGCGGAGGTGGTGGACATCGGGGGGCGATAGAAGCCAAACCGCCACTGCACACCAAGCTAGACGTGATCAAGAAGGAGCAGAATAAGAAGAGCCAGAGCTACAAGGTGGAGTCAGTGTCTGGGGGAGTCATCTCCGACATGCACAACTTCTCCCTGGATAACAAAAGGGAGACCGAGTATGTAAGTAATGACTATTTCCAGCACCATGGATAAAGAAACTTAACTAATACCTACCACCACCTATCTCTCACATACTGTACAAATGACCTTACCAAACACAGATACACACGCACACACACACACGCACACAAGTTCCCACCCCTCCCCTCATCTTTACTGAAACACACACTCACACTCACTATATGTCTATCTTGTGGTTTGTTATATTTTCATCATGTGTTTGTTAACATACATTTATTTACATTTATAGTGTTATTACAGTGATATTGAGATGTAAATACATTTCTAATACATTTACACTGACCTATATATATATATATATATATATATATATAGTGTTAATGCAGGATTTTGCTGTGTTATTACAGTGTTATTACAGGGTTAGTACAGTGTTATTACAGAGTTAGTACAGTGTTATTACAGTGTTATTTTAGGGTTAGTACAGTGTTAATACAGGGTTAGTATAGCATTATTACAGGGTTAGTACAGTGTTATAACAGTGTTATTAGAGGGTTATTACAGTGTTAGTACAGGGTTAGTATAGCATTATTACAGGATTAGTACAGTGTTATAACAGTGTTATTAGAGGGTTATTACAGTGTTAGTACAGGGTTAGTATAGCATTATTACAGGATTAGTACAGTGTTATAACAGTGTTATTAGAGGGTTATTACAGTGTTAGTACAGGGTTAGTATAGTGTTATTACAGTGTTATTACAGGGTTAGTACATTGTTAGCATAGTGTTACTACAGGGTTAGTACAGGGTTATTACAGGGTTAGTACAGTGTTATTACAGGGTTAGTATAGTGTTAGTACAAGGTTAGTACAGTGTTAGTACAGTGTTATTACAGTGTTAGTACAGGGTTAGTACAGTGTTATTACAGGGTTAGTACAGTGTTATTACAGTGTTATTTTAGGGTTAGTACAGTTTTATTACAGGGTTAGTACAGTGTTATTACAGGGTTAGTAGTTTTATTACAGGGTTAATAGTTTTATTACAGGGTTAGTACAGGGTTAGTATGGTGTTATTACAGGGTTAGTACAGTGTTATTACAGTGTTAGTACAGGGTTAGTACAGTGTTATTACAGGGTTAGTACAGTGTTATTACATGGTTAGTACAGAGTTAGTACAGTGTTATTACGTGGTAGGTACAGTGTTATTACAGGGTTAGTACAGGGTTAGTACAGGGTTAGTACAGGGTTAGTACAGGGTTAGAACAGTGTTATTACAGTGTTATTACAGTGTTATTACAGGGTTATTGTAGGGTTAATACAGTGTTATTACAGTTTTAGTACAGTGGTTTTACAGGGTTGGTACAGTTTTATTACAGGGTTAGTACAGTGTTATTACAGGGTTATTATAGGGTTAGTACAGTGTTATTACAGGGTTATTATAGGGCTATTACAGTGTTATTACAGTGTTAGCACAGGGTTAGTATGGTTTTATTACAAGTGTTATTAGAGAGTTAGTACAGAGTTAGTATAGTGTTATTACAGTGTTGTTACAGGGTTGGTACAGTGTCATTACAACTTTATTAGTGTTATTACTGTGTTATTACAGGGTTAGTACAGGATTAGTACAGTGTTAGTACAGGGTTAGTACAGGGTTAGTACAGGGTTAGTACAGTGTCATTACAGTTTTATAAGTGTCATTACTGTGTTTCTACAGGGCTAGTACAGGGTTAGTACAGTGTTAGTACAGGGTTAGTACAGGGTTAGTACAGCGTTAGTACAGTGTTAGTACAGGGTTAGTACAGTGTTATTACAGGGTTATTACAGTGTTATTACATGGTTAGTACTGAGTTAGTACAGTGTTATTACATGGTTTGTACAGGGTTAGTACAGTGTTTTTACAGGGTTAGTACAGGGTTAGTACAGTGTTATTACAAGGTTAGTACAGGGTTAGTACAGTGTTATTACAGGGTTAGTACAGGGTTAGTACAGTGTTATTACATGGTTTGTACAGGGTTAGTACAGTGTTATTACAGGGTTAGTACAGTGTTATTACAGTGTTATTACATGGTTTGTACAGGGTTAGTACAGTGTTTTTACAGGGTTAGTACAGGGTTAGTACAGCGTTATTACATGGTTAGTACAGGGTTAGTACAGTGTTATTACAGGGTTAGTACAGGGTTAGTACAGGGTTATTACATGGTTTGTACAGGGTTAGTACAGTGTTATTACAGGGTTAGTACAGGGTTAGTACAGTGTTATTACATGGTTAGTACAGGGTTAGTACAGTGTTAGTACAGGGTTAGTACAGGGTTAGAACAGTGTTATTACAGGGTTATTACAGGGTTAGTACAGGGATAGTACAGTCGTTAGTAATGTTTTACTGACGTGTTGTGTGCTGTCTGTGCAGGGCCCATGCAGGAGAGAGATGGAAAGCATCCTGAACAGTCTTAAAATCTCCAATGTGCTCAACCCCAGAGGCTTCCGCATCCCTAACTGTGACAAAAAGGGCTTCTACAAGAAAAAACAAGTGAGAACACGTGCACTTGCGCACACCTAACAAACCCCATTTGTTGTTCGTAGTGAGTCAGCAGGGTGCATTTATCTGTAACGTTAGCTGTAATACCAGGTTATTATTGATGTTGATAATGTTGTTGATGTTGCTGTTGTCAAGGCAACGTCAAAGAAGGCCGTGGGGGGCCTGGGCGAGATTTCTTTCCGAAGCCTTTTTAGTGAGTGAGTGAGTGTGTGAGTGTGTGTGAGTGTGTGTGTGTTGGGCGGGGCTTGTATTACTGTCCTCGTGGGTACCGTAAATCCCCAAAAGTCCCCACAAGGATAGTAAAACAAGTAAAATGCTCCATTGTGGGGACATTTCCCAGGTCCCCACGATGACATAGGCTTTTTTAGGCTTGAGTGTTAGATTAATAACCTCTTATGGACCCCTTAAGCACGAATCCCGCTCGAATCCCGTTAGCGGGATTGATTTGACAACATCCAATGAAATTGTAGCGCGCCAATATTATGAATATCAATATTCAACCTTCACGAAAATAGAAGTGTAATACATCAAAATAAAACTTAACTTCTTGTTAATTCAGCCGCTGTGTCAGATTTCAAAAAGGCTTTAAGGCGAAAGCAAACCATGCGATTATCTTAGGACAGCGCCCCGCATACAATCTCAAATGTCTCAGTGACACAATGTCTCAGTGACACAATGAATGGTTGTTTTGTTCGATAAATTCCTTCTTTATATCCCCAAAATATCCATTTATTTGGCACGTTTGATTCAGAAATACACCGGTTCCAACATGACTACAAAGTATCTAATAAGTTACCTGTAAACTTGGTCCAAACATTTCAAACAACGTTCCTAATCCAACCTCAGGTATCCTAAAATGTAAATAAACAATCAAATTTAAGACGGAATAAACTGTTTCTAATACCGGATAAAAACAACGTGAGGCGCGCTCCAGTTCACGCACAACAAAAGACTAAAGCCCTTCAGAGTGACGCCTACAAAGAACAGCCCAACTTCTTAATTTCTCAAAAGAAAAACATCAAACAATTTTTAAAGACTGTTGACATCTAGTGGAATCCATAGGAACTTCAATCTGGGCCCTAATAAATCAGATCTCCCATAGAAAACCATTGGAAAACAGTGACCCAAATTTTTCTTCTTCCCTGGATGGATTGTGCTCGGGGTGTCACCTGCCAAATCAGTTCTGTTATAATCACAGACATTATTTTAACAGTTTTAGAAACTTCAGTGTGTTTTCTATCCACATCTACTAATTATATGCATATCATAGCTTCTGGGCCTGAGTAGCAGGCAGTTTACTTTGGGCACACTTTTCATCCGGACGTGAAAATACTGCCCCCTATCCCAGAGAGGCTTGCAATTAGGGTTAGAGGTAGAATTAGGGTTAAGGGTTAGGTGTTAAGTTTAGGGTTAGGAGTTAGGGTTAGGGGTTAAGGTTTGGGTTATGGTTACATTTTGGGTTAGAGTTAGGGTAAGGGTCAGGTGTAGGATTAGGGGTGAGGGAAAATTGGATTTTCCATGGATATCAATTCTAGGTCCCCACAAGGATAGTAAAACATATTCTGTGTGTGTGTGTGCGTGCGTGCGTGCCTGTGTGCGCGTGGTGTGTGTGTGTGTGCTGGGTCAGGATGGTCTCTGAGTCATGGTGGTGTTAATTGACATTTTGTATTTCTCAGAATTGTATCTGTGAATATGCACTACATGACCAAAAGTATGTGGACACCTTCTTGTCGAACATCCCTTTCCAAAATCATGGGCATTAATATGGAGTTGGTCTCCCCTTTGCTGCTGTAACAGCCTCCACTCTTCTGGGAAGGCTTTCCATTAGATGTTGGAACATTGCTGAGGGGACTTGCTTCCATTCAACCACAAGAGCGTTAGTGAGGTCAGCACTGATGTTGGGCGTTTAGGCCTGGCTTACAGTCGGCGTTCCAATTCAGTCCAAAGGTATTCTATGGGGTTGAGGTCAGGGCTTTGTGCAGACCAGTCAAGTTCTTCCACACCCATCTCAACAAACCTTTTCTGTATGGACCTCACTTTGTGCAGGGGGCATTGTCATTATGAAACAGAAAACAACCTTCCCCAATCTGTTGCCACAAAGTTGGAAGCACAGAATCATTTAGAATGTCATTGTATGCTGTACCGTTAAGATTTCCCTTCACTAAAATTAAGGGGCCTGAACCATGAAAAACATCCCCAGACCATTATTCCTCCTCCACCAAACTTTACAGTTGGCACTATACACTGGGGCAGGTAGTGTTCTCCTGGCATCCGCCAAACACAGATTGGTACGTTGAACTGCCAGGTGATGAAGCGTGATTCATCACTCCAGAGAAAGTGTTTCCACTGCTCCAGAGTCTAATAGTGGCAAGCTTCACACCACTCAAGTTGACTCTTGGCACCGCACATGGTGATTCTAGGCTTGTGCGGCTGCTTGGCTTTGGAAACCCATTTCATGAAGCGCCGAACGAACAGTTCTTGTGCCGACATTGCTTCCAGAGGCAGTTTGGAACCCGGTAGTGAGTCTTGTTTGGAGAGAGTGTATGTTGGTGCTGTAGCCTACTAGCACTATGGCATGGTTTCTATTTGGTGACCTTTGGCCTACTAAGATGTTCTCTTAGAAACATGTGTCCCTCAGACGACTGGATGCGAGTTTATATAAACCTGTATGTGCTGTGCCAGCTCCTGCCCCACACAGTGTAGGGAGATAGAGTTAGAGGGGTGCAGGGGAGATAGAGTTAGAGGGGATCAGGGGAGATAGAGTTAGAGGGATGCAGGGGAGATAGAGTTAGAGGGGTGCAGGGGAGATAGAGTTAGAGGGGTGCAGGGGAGATAGAGTTAGAGGGGTGCAGGTGGAGATAGAGTTAGCCTGTCTGGGCCAGTGGGACGCTTGCGTCCCACCCTAATCAACAGCCAGTGGAATCGCGTCACGCTAAATGCAAAACCTCATAAATGCTATAACTTCAATTTCTCAAACATATGACTATTTTACACCGTTTTATAGATACACCTCTCCTGAATCGAACCACGTTGTCCGATTTCAAAAAGGCTTTAAAGCAAAAGCAAAACATTAGATTATGTCAGCAGAGTACCCAGCCAGAAATAATCACACAGCCATTTTCAAAGCAACTAGCATGCATCACAAATACCCAAAACACAGCTAAATGCAGCACTAACCTTTGACAACCTTCATCAGATGACACTCCTAGGACATCATGTTACACAACACATGCATTTTTTGTTCGATAAAGTTCATATTTATATATAAAAACAGCATTTTACATCGGCGCATGACGTTCAGAAAATCTTTTCCCTCGAATGCTTCCGGTGAATTAGCGCTACAATTTACAAAATTACTATTCGAAAACATTGTTAAAATGTAATATTGTCATTCAAAGACTTATAGATTAACATGTCTTGAATGCCATCGCTTTGCCAGATTTAAAAATAACTTTACTGGGAAATGACACTTTGCAATAAACAACTTGGTATGCACAGAAAAAAAGTCTAGGCTATAAATGTTGGAGCCATCTAGGTCCATAACAAATGTAGTTTTGTTCAAAAAAGTTAATAATTTATGTACCAATAGTGTTAGCGCGCTCCGAAGGCTAGTGAAAATGTACCGTGTGAGTCTGACTTGTCGTCAGGAATGAGCAAGAAATATATATTTAAGTTCGTTCAAACATGTCAAACGTTGTATAACATAAATCTTTAGGGCCTTTTTCAACCAGGGCTTCAATAATATTCCATTGGGACGGTTGCATTGTTTTTCAAAACGTTTCGAAAAGGGAGAGTACCCATGGGTGCCGACGTCACAATGGTAATGGCCCATCCCCTGTGACCAATATCAACAGCCTCTCTTTGGCTCAGTTACAACCATAGAAGACTCAAACCACTTTGTAAAGACTGGGGACATCTAGTGGAAGCCATAGGAAGTGCTAAATGATTCACAAGCCCCTGTGTGTTTCAATGGCAAATGTTTGAAGTGATATCCACACATCAGATTTCAGTTTCCTGTCAGGATTTGTCTCAGGGTTTTGACTGCCATATGAGTTCTGTTATACTCACAGACACCATTCAAACAGTTTTAGAAACTTTAGGGTGTTTTCTATCCAAATCAAACAATTATATGCATATTCTAGTTACTGGGCAGGAGTAGTAACCAGATTAAATCGGGTACGTTTTTTATCCGGCCGTGCAAATACTGTCCCCTATCCCCAACAGGTTTTAAAGGGGTGCAGGGGAGATAGAGTTAGAGGGGTGCAGGGGAGATATAGTTAGAGGGGTGCAGGTGGAGATAGAGTTAGAGGGGTGCAGGGGGGAGATAGAGTTAGAGGGGTGCAGGGGAGATAGAGTTAGAGGGGATCAGGGGAGATAGAGTTAGAGGGGTGCAGGGGAGATAGAGTTAGAGGGGTGCAGGTGGAGATAGAGTTAGAGGGGTACGGGGGTGATAGAGTTAGAGGGTGCAGGGGGGAGATAGAGTTAGAGGGGTGCAGGGGAGATATAGTTAGAGGGGTGCAGGTGGAGATAGAGTTAGAGGGGTGCAGGGGGGAGATAGAGTTAGAGGGGTGCAGGGGAGATAGAGTTAGAGGGGATCAGGGGAGATAGAGTTAGAGGGGTGCAGGGGAGATAGAGTTAGAGGGGTGCAGGTGGAGATAGAGTTAGAGGGGTACGGGGGAGATAGAGTTAGAGGGGTGCAGGGGGGAGATAGAGTTAGAGGGGTGCAGGGGAGATAGAGTTAGAGGGGATCAGGGGAGATAGAGGTAGAGGGGTGCAGGGGAGATAGAGTTAGAGGGGTGCAGGGGAGATAGAGTTAGAGGGGTGCAGGGGGAGATAGAGTTAGAGGGGTGCAGGGGGGAGATAGAGTTAGAGGGGATCAGGGGAGATAGAGTTAGAGGGGTGCAGGGGGGAGATAGAGTTAGAGGGGATCAGGGGAGATAGAGTTAGAGGGGTGCAGGGGGAGATAGAGTTAAAGCGGTGCAGGTGGTATTGAGATAGAGGTAGGGGTGCCAGGAGTGTTGAGGTAAACCCTTTGAGGTCAATGTTTGCGGTCAGAGAAGACTTATGACCGGGAAACACAGTGAATAGGAGACCGTGTGAACCATCTAGGGTGACAATACTAAGCAGAAAGGAGGGTATGGAGAGGAAGAGAGGGGTTAGACAGAGGGGGAAGAGCGGAATTAAATGTGCACAGTCATGAAAGCAAGCTGTTCAAGTCAAGGGTCCCCTAGACTAAAATAATAATCCTGTCTGCAGAGGCTGTGTGTGGTGTGTGTGTGTGTGTGTGTGTGTGTGTGTGTGTGTGTGTGTGTGTGTGTGTGTGTGTGTGTGTGTGTGTGTGTGTGTGTGTGTGTGTGTGTGTGTGTGTGTATAATGTGAGTAGCCCAGAAGATAGACGAGGGGGGGAGCCATACCTGAGAAGGCTGCAGTGAAGTCTAAATTTAGTTGCAGTTATATGAATTGGCTCAGTGTACCAATGAAAGCCAAGCATGCCTTACCCTGTCCCACTCACTGACTCACCCCCCCCTTCTCTCTTTCTCTCTACAAGTCATCTCCCCCACTCTCTCTACACCTTCCTTTCTCTTCCACTCCCGTCTATTCATTCACCTGGTCTTTCCCACCATCTTCCTCCCTTCTCTCCTCCCTTCTCCCCTCCTCCCTTCTCTCTTGCCCTTTCAGTCCATCCATCCTCCCACCTGGTCCAACTTTGTTGGGTGGATAAGGAATCTCCTTGTCACGGAGGGTAGGGACAGGCTTCAGTGGGTATGTGTGTTTGGACACACCCCCTATCCTCCCCACTCCGCCTCCCTCCCTCCCTCTCTTTCTCTTCCCCTGCATCCATCTATCTCCCCTCTGTGCCCCTCCCTCCTGCAATCCCTCCCTCCCTCCCTTCCTCGCCAGCAGAACCAGGCTATAAGGTCTGACTCATTGAGCATGGCTCAGAATGCGTTCTGGAAGCATACTCTGTTGCTGGCCACAATGGCTTTATAATAACTGACTACCCCCTCAGGGACAGAAACAGATATTTTCATTCTGTCTCTCCCTGTCCCTGTTTCTCCCTCCTTCTCTCTCTTCCTCCATTTCTCTTTCTACCTCCATTTCTCTCTTCCTCAGTTTTTTTTGCTGGGTAATGAATTACAGTCTGTTTGGCCCGACTATCTCTCTCTTTTTTCTTCTCCTCAAATCCATCCTTTTTATTTCTCTCACATACTGCTATCTCTCAATATATAATGTTGCTATGCATCTCTCGCTCTACCACCACTACAGTTGATTTTCTCTTATGGTCCTATCTTTTTACACTACCTGTTGAATGATTCCCTGTACATGCATAACCACAGTGCTACAGTCCATCTACGAGGCAGCAGAGCAGTCTCTATCACTGTTGAATGTATGCCTGTGCTTGTTTCAGAGTGGCTGCACTTAGCCCTGCTTTATGTAGAAAAGCAATATCCTGTGTGGGCCAGGAAGGCCCCCCCCCCATACCCCTTGACTTAATCCACATTTTGTTGTGTTACAACCTGAATTCTAAATGGATAAAAACAATTATATTATTTCTTACCCATCTACACACAAAGTGAAAACATGTTGTTAGACATCTTTGCAAATGTATTGAAAATTAAATACATAAATATCTAATTTACATAATTATTCACACCCTTGAGTCAGTATTTTGTAGAAGCACCTTTGGCAGCGAAGAGCTTTCCACACCTGAATTGTACAATATTTGCCCATTATTCCTGTTTAAATTCTTCAAACTCTGTCAAGTTGGTTGTTGATGATTGCGAGACAGCCATTTTCAAGACTTGCTGTAGATTTTCAAACAAATATAAGTCAGAACTGTAACTAGGCCGCTCAGAAACATTCAATGTCGTCTTGGTAAGCAACTCCAGTGTAGATTTGCCCTTGTGTTTTAGATTATTGTCCTGCTGAAAGTTGAATTTGTCTCCCAGTGTCTGTTGAAAGCAGACTGAATCAGGCTTTCCTTTAGGATGTTGCCTGTGCTTAGCTCCATTCAGTTTATTTTTATCCTAAAAAACTCCCGATGACAAGCATACCCATAACATGATGCAGCCACCACCGTGCTTGAAAATACAAATACAGTGATGTGTTGTGTTGGATTTTTCCAAAACATAACGCTTTTTATTCAGGACAAAAAGTAAATGTATTTGACAAATTTTTACTTAATTGCCTTGTTACAAACAGGATGCATGTTTTGGAATATTAGTGTTTCCTTCTTTTCACTGTGTCATTTAGGTTAGCAAGGTAGAGTAACTACAATGTTGTTTATCCATCCTCAGTTCTCTCATACCACAACCATTAAACTCTGCAACTGTTTTTAAAATCACCATTGGCTCATGATGAAATCCCTGAGCAGTTTCCTTTCTCTCTGGCAACTGAGTAAGGAAGGACGCCTGTATCTTTGTAGTGACTGGATGTATTGATACAACATTCAAAGCTTAATTAATAACTTCACCATGCACAAAGGGATATTCAGCTTCTAGCTTGTTTCTCTTCTACCAATCGGTGTCCGATTTTGCGAGGCATTGAAAAACCTCCTTGGTCTTTGTGGTTGAATCTGTGCTTGAAATGCAAAAATCTGATGAAATCTGATTGAGGGACCTTACAGATAATTGTATGTGTGGGGTTCAGAGATGGTGTAGTCATTCAAAATCATCTAAGGATCGGTTTCCCGCTGGAGGGTGCGCAATTCAAATAAAGAAATATAAATATGATGGATTTTAAACATTTAGGTACATATAAGTGTCTTATATTGGCTGAAAGCTTCAATTGTTATTAATCTAACTGCACTGTTTACAGTAGCTATTCCAGCGAAAACATGCCATGCAATTGTTTGAAGACGGCGCCCCACATCAAAATATTTTTCCACCGGCACAGGTTTCATACATTCAGATATAACGATTAAATATTCACTTACTTTTTGAAAATCTTCCTCTGATTTGTCATCTAAAGGGTCCCAGCTATAACATGTAGTGTCTTTTTATTAGATAAAATCCTTCTTTAAATCCCAAAAAGTCAGTTTAGTTGGCGCCATCGTTTTGGGAAATCCACTCGTTCAACTTGCAGAGAAAGGAATCCGAAAATCTACCCATAAACTTTGTTTCAACAAGTCAAAATACATTTCTATCTACTCCTCAGATACCCTAAAATTGTATGTTCAATAGGAAGCTGATTTTAGCAGGTGCATAATGTCTTCATGGCGCGCGCAAACACGAATTTCCAAGACTGTGTCCTTCAACTGAAACTGTTATTTCTTATTCGTTTTTGAAGTTACAAGCCTGAAACTTTGAACATAGACTGCTGACACCCTGTGGAAGCCATAGGAATAGCACCCAGGGAGCTAATTTTCAAAATGACGTTTCTCTTGCATTACTAAGAGGATGGTCTCAAAAAAAATTCTGGTTGGTTTTTCTTTGGATTTTCTCATACCATATCTATTGTGTTATATTCGCCTACATTACTTTTAACACTTCTACAAACTTCAAAGTATTTTCTTTCCAATGGTACCAATTATATGCATATCCTGGCTTCAGGGCCTGAGTTACAGGCAGTTTACTTCCCCTTCATTCAGGCAGGATGTGGAGAAAAAAGGGGCCTAGTTAAATTCAGGCTGTAACGCAACAAAATATGGAAAAAGTAAAGCGGTGTGAATACTTTACATTCGGAGAGTATTCACACCCCATGACCTTTTCCACATTTTGTTACATTACAAACTTATTCTGAAATTGATTGAATAGTTTTTTCACCTCATCAATCTACATACAATTACCCATAATGACAAAGCAAAATTAGGTTTACAGAATTTTTTTACCTGTTTGGGATAGGGGGCAGTATTTTCACGTCCAGATGAAAGCGTGCCCAAAGTAAACTGCCTGCTACTCAGGCCCAGATTTGGATAGAAAACACTCTAAAGTTTCTAAAACTGTTCAAATAATGTTTGTGAGTATAACAGAACGTATTTGGCAGGCGAAACCCCGAGGACAAACCATCCAGGAATTTCTTTGTTGTTGAGGTGACTCTGTTTTCAATTTGTTTCCTATAGGAACCTAGATTTCTGTGGCACTTGGCTGCAGTTCCTATTGCTTCCATTAGATGTCAACAGTCTTTAGAAATTGGTTGATGTTTTTCTTTAGAGAAATGAAGAAGTATGGCTATTCAGAACGAGGGTCCAGCCAAGTGGATTATACTGTTTTGATGCGCACTCCAGGTCACTCCAGGTCACTCCATGCGCACTCAATGAATTGGCAAGAGCTCTACATCATTCTGATGCACCGGGCCTCACACTACTGGACTCAGAAATCAAATGGCTACTGTTTGCAGATGATATGGTCCTTCTGTCCCCAACCAAGGAGGGCCACAGGTTATTTCAGACTTAGGCCTTGACAGTGAATCTCAGAAAGACAGAAATAATGGTGTTCCAAAAAAGGTCCAGATGTCAGGACCACAAATACAAATTCTATCTAGACACCATTGCCCTAGAGCACACATATAATTATACCTACCTCGGCCTTAACATCAGCACCACAGGTAAGTCTGTGAACGATCTGAAGACAAGGCAAGATAAACATAAAACTCAACATCCCAATTAGAATCCGGCTAAAAATACTTCAATCTTTTGGAGAACCCATTGCCCTCTATGATTCACGTCTGGGGTCCACTCACCAACTAAGAAATCACAAATGGGACAAACAATATCCTTCGCATACAACGTAAAACTTCAAATAATGCATGCAGAGCAGAATTAGTACTATATATGCTAATTATCAAAACTCAGGAAAGAGTTGTTAAATTCTACAACCACCTAAAACGGACCGATGCCCAAACATTCCATCACAAAGCCATAACCTTCATAGAGATGAACCAAAAGAAGAGTCTTCTCTGCCAGCTGGTTCTGGCTCTCTTCACAAACACAAACCGACGCAATAGGGCCCCAGGACAGCATCACGATAAAACCCAACCAAATCATTAGAAAACAACAAGATAACTATTTCACACACTGGAAAGAATTAACCAAAAACAGAGCAAACTGGAATCTGAATCTAGCCCTAAACAGAGAGTACACAGTGGCAGAGTACCTGACCAATGTTACTGACCGGCTATGTGTCCACTGTCCACAAAATGAGGTGGAAACTGAGCTGCACTTCCTAACCTCATGCCAAATGTATGGCCATATTAGAGACACATATTTCCCACAGATCACACAGACCCACAAAGAATTTGAAAACAAATCAAACATAGATAAACTCCCATAACTGTTAGGCGAAATGTCTCAGTGTGCAATCACAGCAGCAAGATTTGTGACCCGTTCAAATCAAATCTTATTGGTCACATACACATGGTTAGCAGATGTTAATGCGAGTGTAGCGAAATGCTTGTGCTTCTAGTTCCGATCGTGCAGTATCTAACAAGTAATCTAACAATTTTCACAACAACTACCTTAAACACACAAGTGTAAAGGAATTAATAAGAATATGTACCTAAAAATATATGGATGAGCGATGGCCGAACGGCATAGGCAAGATGCAGTAGATGGTATAGAGTACAGTATATACATATGAGATGAGTAATGTAGGGTATGTAAACATTATATAAAGTGGTATTGTTTAAAGTCACTAGTGATACATTTATTACATAAAAATTGTTATTATTAAAGTGGCTAGAGATTTGAGTCAGTATGTTGTTAGTGATGGCTGTTTAACAGTCTGATGGCCTTGAGATTTGACAGTCTGATGGCCTTGTTTTTCAGTCTCTCGGTCCCAGCTTTGATGCACCTGTACTGACCTCACATTCTGGATGATAGCAGGGTGAACAGGAAGTGGCTCGGGTGGTTGTTGTCCTTGGTGATCTTTTTGGCCTTCCTGTAACATAGGGTGGTGTAGGTGTCCTGGAGGGCAGGTAGTTTGCCCCCGGTGATGCGTTGTGCAGACCTCAGTACCCTCTGGAGACCCTTACGGATGTGGGCGGAGCAGTTGCCGTACCAGGCGGTGAAACAGCCCGACAGGATGCTCTCGATTGTGCATCTGTAAAAGTTTGTGAGTGTTTTCGGTGACAAGCCAAATTTCTCCAGCCTCCTGAGGTTGAAGAGGTGCTGTTGCGCCTTCTTCACCATGCTGTCTGTGTGGGTGGACCATTTCAGTTTGTCCGTGATGTGTACGCCGAGGAACTTAAAACTTTCCACCATCTCCACTACTGTCCTGTCGATGTGGATAGGGGGGTGCTCCCTCTGCTGTTTCCTGAAGTCCACGATCATCTCCTTTGTTTTGTTGACTTTGAGTGTGAGGTTATTTTCCTGACACCACACTCCGAGGGCCCTCACCTCTTCCCTGTAGGCCGTCTCGTTGTTGTTGGTAATCAAGCCTAGCACTGTTGTGTCGTCTGCAACTTGATTATTGAGTTGGAGGTGTGCATGGCCATACAGTCATGGGTGAACAGGGAGTACAGGAGAGGGCTGAGAACGCACCCTTGTGGGGCCCCAGTGTTGAGGATTAGCGGGCTGGAGGTGTTGTTACCTACCCTCACCACCTGGGGGCAGCCCGTAAGAAAGTCCAGGACCCAGTTGCACAGGGTGGGGTCGAGACCCAGGGTCTCGAGCTTAATGACGAGTTTGGAGGGTACTATGGTGTTAACAGCATTCTTACGTAGGTATTCCTCTTGTCCAGATGGGTTAGGACATTGTGATTGTGATTGCGTCGTCTGTGGACCTATTGAGGCAGTAAGCAAATTGGAGTGGGTCTAGGGTGTCAGGTAGGGTGGAGGTGATATGATCCTTGACTAGTCTCTCAAAGCACTTCATGATGACGGATAGTCATTTAGCTCAGTTACCTGAGCTTTCTTGGGAACAGGAACAATGGTGGCCCTCTTGAAGCATGTGGGAACAGCAGACTGGGATAGGGATTGATTGAATATGTCCGTAAACACACCAGCCAGCTGGTCTGCGCATGCTCTGAGGACGCGGCTAGGGATGCGAGGGTTAACACATTTAAATGTTTTACTCACATTGGCTGGGTGAAGGAGAGCCCGCAGGTTTTGGTAGCGTGCCGTGTCAGTGGTACTGTATTGTCCTCAAAGCGAGCAAAGAAGTTGTTTAGTTTGTCTGGGAGCAAGACGTTGGTGTCCACGATGGGGCTGGTTGTCTTTTTGTAATCTGTAATTCACTGTAGACCCTGCCACATACGTCTCCTGTCTGAGCTGTTGAATTGCGACTCTACTTTGTCTCTATACTGACGCTTAGCTTGTTTGATTGCCTTGAGGAGGGAATAGCTACACTCTTTGTATTCGGTCATGTTTCTGGTCGCCTTGCCATGATAAATAGCAGTGGTTCTCGCTTTCAGTTTTTGCGCGAATGCTGCCATCAATCCACAGTTTCTGGTTGGGGAAGGTTTTAATAGTCACCGTGGGTACAACATCACCGATGCACTTACTAATAAACTCGCTCGTTACCATAAGAAAAGGGCAACCAGCCAAACAACATTGTAAATATAACCAATATTTGTATTTTTACAGTATTTATCTTCTCCTACCATTTGTACTTCAAATACTGTTACAACACCGTACACAGCTGATAACATAACATTTGTAATGCCTTTATCTTTTTGAAACCTTTGTGAGTCTAATGAGTTACTGTTAGTTAGTTTCTAATTTCTTATTGTTTAAACTCAGCAAAAAAAGAAACGTACATTTTTCAGGAACCTGTCTTTCAAAGATAATTCATAAAAATCCAAATTAACAGTTTAAACACTGTTTCCCATGCTTGTTCAATGAACCATAAACATGAACATCCACCTGTGGAACGGTCATTAAGACACTAACAGCTTTCCTCCGGTAGGCAATTAAGGTCACAGTTATGAAAACTTAGGACACTAAAGAGGCCTTTCTACTGTCTCTGAAAAACACCAAAAGAAAGATGCCCAGGTCCCTGCTCATCTGCTTGAACGTGCCTTAGGCATGTTGCAAGGAGGCATGTGGACTGCAGATGTGGCCAGTGCAATAAATTGCAATGTCCTTACTGTGACACGCCTAAGACAGCGCTACAGGGAGACAGGACGGACAGCTGATCATCCTCTCAGTGGCAGAACACATGTAACAACACCTGCACAGCATCGGTACATCCGAACATCACACCTGCGGGACAGGTACAGGATGGCAACAACAACTGCCTGAGTTACACCAGGAATGCACAATCCCTCCATCAGGGCTCAGACTGTCCGCAATAGGCTGCCTAGAAGGCCAGCATCCCGGAGTCGCCTCTTCACTGTTGACGTTGAGACTGGTGTTTTGCGGGTACTATTTAAAGAAGCTGCCAGTTGAGGACTTGTGAGGCGTCTGTTTCTCAAATTAGACACTCTAATGTATTTGTCTTCTTGCTCAGTTGTGCACCGGTGCCTCCCACTCCTCTTTCTATTGTGGTTAGAGCCAGTTTGCACTGTTCTGTGAAGGGAGTAGTACACAGCGTTGTACTAGATCTTCAGTTTCTTGGCAATTTCTTGCATGGAATAGCCTTCATTTCACAGAACAAGAATAGACTGACGAGTTTCAGAAGAGAGATCTTTGTTTCTAGCCATTTTGAGCCTGTAATCGAACCCACAAAAACTGATTCTCCAGATACTCAACTAGTCTAAAGAAGGCCAGTTTTCAACTCTGCTAACATAATTGCAAAAGTGTTTTCTAATGATCAATTAGCCTTTTAAAATTATAAACTTGTATTAGCTAACACAACGTGCCATTGGAACACAGGAGTGATGGTTGCTGTTAATGGGCCTCTGTACGCCTTTGTAGATATTCCATAAAAAATCTGCTGTTTCCAGCTAAAATAGTTATTTACAACATTAACAATGTCTACACTGTATTTCTGATCAATTTGATCTTATTTTAATGGACAAAAAAAAAAATGTCAGCAGACTAGAACAGCAGCGCTGGTTTCCCAGTATTACGAGATGTGCCAAGCCAATAGATGGCGCTGCTGTTATGTATATCTGAGTGTGATATTATATAGTACTAGTGAGCCAAGTTAGGCATTACTTACTATGCACTGAATGGAGCTGTATGCATGCTACAGAGTGATGCTGAAGTAAAGACTTTCTAATCAACATTACCTTGCTCTTGTATAGAATGAACACCATACAAAACATGGTGTCAGAAGTCAGAACCAAATAGGTATATCCTTGACGAATCAAAATATCAAAATGACACACGGATAAATGCACAGTAGGAAGGGACGAGCCAACTTGCTAACCAGCTACAAAACATTATAATAACGACAACGACAACAATGGCTTACCCAGTAATTCCACTACCAGAGCCTATAGACATGAAGGGCGATACGTACAACAACTGGACATTTTATCCAGCACAATGGAAAAACTATGAGATAGCTACCGGTGTGGACAAAAATAATGCAAAAGTCCACATAGCAACTCTGCTAACCGTGATTGGAAATTAATGTTATCTCTTACAGCGGCATCTTCATATGGCTGAAGCAGAGAGAACTGACCCGGTAAAAATGATAGAAGCGCTAGTGAAACACTTTGAGCCATCCAGGAACGTGATCTATGAGAGGTAAATGTTTAATGCTTGTCAACAAAGTCAATGTGAAACATCAGAGCAGTACATTTCAAATTTGAGGAAGCTAGCAGACACGTGCATTTGGTGCATTACGAGAGGACTAGTCCGTGACAGGCTTGTCATAGGCACTAAAGATATAGCTGCGCGAGCACGCATGCTCAGAGAACCGAACCTCACTCTGAATAAAGCCATTGACGTGTGGTTCAAGTGAACAACACAAATGCAAATCAGGAAAAATGTTAGAGGTGAACCAGAGACTATAAATTATACCTCCCGTGAGCGATGTTCAGAATCAAAATGCCAAACATATGGTCGTAAACAGACAGAGTTTACAGGGGATAATAACAAACATTGAATGCCAAACGAATTACCCTGTCATTACTGTGGTTCAGTGCATGCCAAAGCTAAATGCCCAGCACATGGTGTCACCTCTAAAGCATGTGGCAAACGAAACCACTTTGCCAGAGTTTGTAAACAAGCACAACAGAAACCTCAATCTATTAGAGGAAGTTAATGAGTCAGATGACCAAACATCAGATGCAATGTGGTACATCTCACAGGTTAATTCTGTGGAAGACAAGGCAAAAAAAATTGTTAATTAACCTTAAGCTAGCTCCACTCTGTGATGAGCCATTGACATATGACCCCAGCCATACAATTAAATATCAACTAGACACAGGATCAACAGTGAATGTCATAAGCTATGGGGACCTACAGCGAGTCATGCAAGACGGCAATCCAGTTGTCCTACCCAGCAAAGCTATACTATATGACGGCACACTAAAGCCAACAGGAGAATGCAATCTCAAAGCAGATCATGATGGAAAAATTTTGTATATCAAATTTCAGGTCATGGAGACATCCTAACTTCCTCTGCTGTCAGCTGACACGTGTGAAAGACTCAGCCTACTACATGTGCACCACAGCCATGTGTTACATCACGTCGACACCCCAAGCACCACATCCACTGTGGTCATCAAGACAACTGAGGAGATCATCTCCAAGTACAAGGACGTATTGGATGGGCTTGGCTGCCTTCCTGGAGAGCTACACCTAGAAGTAGACAATGCAGCTCGGCATTTGCAGCAGCTACCAAGACCTATTCCACTGAAGGAAAGGGTCACAAATGACATACATTCAATGGACAATGCAGACATCATCACGAAAGTCACAGAGCCAACACTGTGGATCAGCAACATGGTTGTCATTGAAAGACCTTACTGAGATCACACTTCCAGATGCCCTCAATAGAAGAGATTCTACCAGAGATATCCAACGCAAAGGTATTCTCAGTTCTCAATACCAAAGATGGATATTGGAAAGTCAAACTTGATGAAGTGAGCAGCTATCTAACAACTTTCTGGACACCTGTAGGTAGGTATAGATGGCTGAGAATGCCATTTGGAATCAAGCCAGCAGCGGAAGAATACCAACGCAGACAGTGTGAAGCACTACAGGGACTAAAAGGAGTGCGTGTGATTGCAGATCACTACTCTATGGATGTGGTGACACACACGAAGAGGCGATGGCAGATCATGACAGAAACCTCACAGCTCTCCTGCAGAGAGCAAGAGATGTCAACCTGAAGCTGAACAAAAATAAACTCAGTTTAAAGCTACCTAGTGTGACATACATGGGTCATCTTCTCACCACAGAGGGCCTTCGCCCTGACCCAGAGAAAATAACAGCCATTCAGAACATGGGTACACCAACCAACGTCAAGTCACTACAGCGGCTGTTGGGGTTTGTGAACTATCTTGCAAAATTCATGCCCCGCCTATCTGATGTGTGTGACCCGCTCAGAAGACTGACTAACAAGGACATTGAATGGACATGGCAACCACAGCATGACGCAGCAGTTGAGACTATCAAACAGTTAGTCACACAACACCCAGTGCTCAAATACTACGACCTGAATGATGAAGTCACACTGCAGTGTGATGTCAGTGGGACAGACAAGTTTGGGCGCAGCCCTTCTACAGAAAGGACAACCTGTTGCATTTGCCTCCAGAACATTGACTCAGAGAGAACAAAGATATGCACAGATTGTAAAAAGAATGTATCTCCATTGTTTTTGCATGTGACAAGTTTGAACGGCATTTGCATGGCAGAGAGATCATTACAATACACAGCGACCACAAACCGCTTAAGACGATCTTCAAGAAATCCCTACTCACAGCACACAAGCAACTGCAGAGAATGTTGCTAAGGCTACAAAGACACCAACTCCATGTGCAATACAAACAAGGCAAATAACTACATGTAGCTGACTTCCTGTCCAGAACAGCTCAATCAACCACAGAGCACAGACAAATTCCAACACCAGCCACGGTCTACACCAGGGGTCACCAACACGGTGCCCGCGGGCACCAGGTCGCCCCCAGGGACCACATGAGTCGCCCGCAGGCCTGGTCTAAAAATAGCACAACTCACTAGTGAGCTGCGTCTGAAATTTAATTGTATTCTGTTGCTATTCTTTTAATCACACTTGCATTTATATATATATTTAAAAATGACAATATCTTTAAAATATTTTCATTATACATGAGTTTAGATAAGTTTAGGTGAACTCTGACCTACTCTAGTTAAAAGGTCAGTATTGTGCACGTGAAAAAACCAGTGCTTGTGGAGAGTAAGCTAGCAGGCGCAGCGAAGAAAACAAAAGTGATCGGCTTTGAGCACGTGATGACTCCCGTTGTAAAAATCATAAACAACATCCGCTCCAAAGCAAAACAGCACAGGATTTTCAAGGTGCTATTGGAGATGTCAGCTGAATATGGTGACCTGCTGCTACACACAGAAATCCGATGGCTCAGCAGAGGACGAGTTTTACTTCGTTTTTTGTCACTTTTGAATGAAATCAAAGAGTTCATGCAGTCCAAAAGGTGAAGACCTCTCACTGCTAGAGGACACAGAGTGGACACTTGACCTTGCATTTTTGACAGACATTACTGGGAAACTAAATGACTTGAACTACAAGCTGCAAGGCAAAGGTAAGACTGTTGTTGATCTGATAAGTGCTTTAAATGCATTTAAAGCCAAGATGAACATTTTCTCTGTGGATTTACAGAAAAGAAAGGTGCTGCACTTTCCCTCTGTGCAGTCGGTGCTGAAAGACAATGCTTCTGCATCTGAGACATTTGACAAAGTTGCAGAAAAGTACTGTGAAGTCATAAACAGACTTGGGCAAGAGTTTGAGAATAGGTTTTGTGACATTCATCAGCTTGAGCCATGTGTGTCGTTCATTTCCAATCCTTTCATGAATGTGGACACAACATTCTTTGCTGAGCAACTAAGTGCAACGTTCAACTTGGATGCTGGACAGGTGGAGATTGAAATCATAACATTGCAAAATGACCTCCACCTCAAAGCCTACCAGGCTGCACCAAACTTTTGGTGCCTTGTTGACACAGAGAAGTACAGTGGAGTATGCACAGCAGCTATGAAGGTTGCTAGCCTGTTTGGTTCAACCTATCTCTGTGAATCAGCGTTTTCTGACATGAACTTCATCAAGAACAAACACAGAACACGCCTCACTGATGCACATCTGAAAGACTCACTCACAATTGCAGTGTCAAGTTACACACCAGATTACAATACACTGGTGAACAGCATGCAATGCCAGTCTTCCCACTAACAAAGAAACAGATACCAGATGTTGTCAGTGGCAACATGGCAGTGCCATGGCGAAGTTGAATTAAAATATTGAAGAATTGTGTTAAATTTAAAAGTGTGTTAAAAAATGCAGCAGATTTGGTCATTAGTTCAGAATGTGACAAGATTTATTTAAAAATAAGTTGATTTTTCTAACATTACATAATTGATAACTTTTTGAGACATAGTGCAACATAGTTCATGATTTGTTAAAAGGGTTTGTCAGTGGCTAGTGAAAATGGGACATTTTTCCTATGAAATGTAGTGATGTAAGTGATCATCTGAAAATGTAACAATTACTGAGATTAAAGTGCTGAATATTGATATCTGTTTCCCACCTTATTGTCATTGTTGATAATTATTGTGAGAAATTATTAACGTGATCAGTGTCTTCACATAGATGAGTATCATTAATCATTATTAATAACGTATAACTAAAGGCAAACTGAGCAAATTTGTTATTTCAGAAGAGCGTATCAAACTGGTAGCCCTTCGTATGACTCAGTACCCATGAAGTAGCTCTCAGTTTCAAAAAGGTTGGTGACCCCTGGTCTACACTATGGGTCTAGTCACAACTGACCTGGAACAGGTGGATCACACCAGTGATGTCAACCTCTCAACTAAGACAATGGAGTCAATCAAAGCACACTGTTCCCAAGACCTACTATTTCAGGCTCTGTACGCACAAATCACCAACAGCTGGCCTGGAACCAAACAGTCTGTGAGTTACACACTGAAGGATTTCTGGATGTACAAAGAGGAGCTCACCACAGAAAATGGACTGATAATCAAAGGAAACAGGGTCTTCATCCCTGACATGTTACACACTGACTTTCTACACAAAATACACTCTGGCCACTCAGGCACAGAGGCCAGTCTCAGAAAGGCACGTGATGCTGTTTTCTGGCCAAGGATTACGGAGGACGTTAAGATCTTTATCAGCAAATGTGCCATGGACCCATGGAAAGCAATATTGACATGGCGGAATACTCCAACAGCGACTCATGACCAGACGCACTCACACGATCCTACCAACCATGAAAAAACTGCTCAAACCCCAAAAATGTAATTCCAAGAAAACAAGCCAAAGGGCTGACAGCAAAACATCACTATGACAGACATGCCTGTGACATGCCCAACATCATCCAAGGACAAACAGTAAGGGTTCTTCTCCACCCCAACAACTCAGTCAGCACTTGATCAACTCAGTGACCGGTTGTATAAAGTACTAGTGAATGGTAAAAAAATACTGCACAAACAGAAAAGACATTCGTCCAGTGACAACAACTCAGGATCCCCCCGAACAATCGGCAAACAAACACGGATGAGGATGACTGGGGACCGTGGAACGAACCCGCCATCCTGTGAAAAACAGGCTGCTGATATGGAAGCAGCTCCACTGCCTGAAAATATCACTTTGAGACACACCAGAACCAGGGCAAATGTCAGGCCACCTGTGAGATACTCCAGAGACTATGTTGTTTAATCTGAAAGGTTATACATTTTTGGTATTTTTTTGTAAGAGGGAAGAGGGTAGCCTGCTTATTGACTTTGAAGTTGATGCTTATTGAAGGTACTTGAATAAGAACACAGTTAGATGTTTTTGTTTTCACTGGCAAGGGTCTAACCCCAGGTCTTCTGTCTAGGAGTCGAGGAGGAGTTATCTTCATTTGTTCGGTAAAGAAAGATGTTATGAGATGTCGCCAAGCCAATAGATAGCGCTGCTGTTATGTATATCTGAGTGTGATATTATATAGAACTAGTGAGCCAAGTTAGGCATTACTTACTATGCACTGAATGGAGCTGTATGCATGCTACAGAGTGATGCTGAAGTAAAGACTTTCAAATCAACATTACCTTGCTCTTGTATAGAAAAAACACCATACAAAACACCCTGCGGCCCTCCAACTGGCCTTGGTAAATACTATAGCAACTCCATGTTCACCTTCTCACGCCTTCTCTCTCTTAAGATCTTTCTCTTTCTCCTCTTTCTCCTCTTTCTCTCTTTAGATCCCTCCCTCCCTCCCTCCCTCTCTGTCTCTTGCTCTCTATCAACAACAAGGTGTTTTTTCTCAGCATAACCCCACAGATTTAAAAACTTACTGTAGCATCCCGCCAGCCTGATCACAGAACCCTTCAGAGAGAGATTGAAAACACACATACATACATGCATGCACTCACACACTCACTCACACACCCACACCCACACCCACTCACACACACAAATGTTTGTTTTACTATCCTTGTGATGACCAAATAATTGTTTTCCATTCAAAATCCTATTTTCCCTAACCCCTAACCCTAACCTAACACTAACCACTAAGCCTAAAAAACCAATTTTCCTTGGACCAGTGAAATGTCCCCACTTGTCCGAATGTTCCTTGTTTTACTATCCTTGTGAGGACTTCTGGTCTCCACAGGGATAGTAAAACCAAACCACACACACATTCTTGCCCGGGGATGTGATGTTTGAGTTCTGCTGAGGCATGACCTGCACACGATTTTGATAATCATCCAAGTTGAGAAAGGAGAGCGAGAGAGAGAGAGCGAGAGAGAGAGCGAGAGAGAGCGAGAGAGCGAGAGAGAGAGAGAGAGCGAGAGAGAGAGAGAGAGAGAGAGAGAATGAGAGATAACAGTCTGGCAGGTGGCTGTGGAGGACAGGTGTTATTATTACATTAGAAAAGTAAATCAGTGTAATTTTAAATCCTTTCCGTGGAAACACTAATCTGTTTACATTCTGTGGTCGTGTCCAAATACCCATATTTGCGTCCTAAATAGTAGGCCTTTTAAATATGTGAAAAAATTCAGTTTAATAGTATGCAACATTTCTAAAATCTAGTATACTTTAAATGCCCGGATGTCACACTCATTTGGGCTTTGACAGCAGCTGATCCATTAGATATGGGGATGTGCTACCGGAATCAACCAATAGCAGGAAACAACGCAATCACACATGACACATTCTCAGTATGCGAAAATAGAATGTGTCATAGTACGGGACTGGGGGTGTGGCTGTCTAAATGATGTCATGATAATCACGCCTTTTAATTTCAACATATGAATTGTTTTAATTTTGTAGGCTAGGCTACTTATTTCATTATTGAATTCATGGATCAAGCCTTAGCAGTCCTTCTCATCTCGTTCCCAATGATCCGTGCTTTAGTTTATTATGTTGCTGTCCAGCGGGTCTAAATTCGCGATGCACCCGACTGTCCATGTTTTTTTTGTGCAATAGCCTTTTGATTTAAACATTTGAAAAGTTGTGTTGTGTTTACTAGGCTATTTAGTTTAATGTCTATACTGTATGTTACAGCACCTTGTTTTCACTAATAAATATGTTGAAAAGGTACCAAATGATCTGTTTCTGTCTTCAGTCCCTTTTAGATAGGATAGATGGGCTATATGGTCTACAGTATAGGTTGGATGTGATAGTCTGCCTGTAACCAGCCTGAGTAGGCCTATTCAGAGTTTAGAGAATTCAGAGTTTACAGAAATTATTTGAATTGGAAATGAACTATTATCAGGCTGATTAATGCGATGCATGTCTATTGAATTTAGAAAAATCCACCCGCACTCTGTCCCACTCCACCTACTCAGCCAGTCAGGAGTCGCGACTGCGTTGGGGCAGTGGCATACTGGATACTTTTTACTAAACGGTATTTGCTAAATAGTATGCAACGTTTAGCACATAGTATGCAGTTTAAGTTTGTAGTATGCTAGTATGGGTATTCGGACACTGCTACCATCTCAAAGTTACAAGTCCTATTCCCCTCTCTGTCCTCTTTCCCCTCACTGTCCTATTCCCCTCCCTGTCCTCTTTCCTCTCTCTGTCTTCTTTCCCCTCTCTGTCCTCTTTCCCCTCACTGTCCTATTCCCCTCCCTGTCCTCTTTCCTCTCTCTGTCTTCTTTCCCCTCCCTGTCCTCTTTCCCCTCTCTGTCTTCTTTCCCCTACTGTCTTCTTTCCCCTCTCTGTACTATTCCCCTCCCTGTCTTCTTTTCCCTCTCTGTCCTCTTCCCCCTACTGTCTTCTTTCCCCTCTCTGTCCTATTCCCTTCCCTGTCCTCTTTCCTCTCTGTCTTCTTTCCCCTCTCTGTCCTCTTTCCCCTACTGTCTTCTTTCCCCTCTCTGTCCTATTCCCCTCCCTGTCTTCTTTTCCCTCTCTGTCCTCTTCCCCCTACTGTCTTCTTTCCCCTCTCTGTCCTATTCCCTTCCCTGTCCTCTTTCCTCTCTGTCTTCTTTCCCCTCTCTGTCCTCTTTCCCCTCTCTGTACTCTTTCCCCTCTCTGTCCTATTCCCCTCCCTGTCCTCTTTCCTCTCTCTGTCTTCTTTCCCCTCCCTGTCCTCTTTCCCCTCTCTGTCCTCTTTCCCCTCTGTCCTCTTCCCCCTCCCTGTCTTCATTCTCTCTCCTGTCTGTGTTTCTGTCTGTCCCTGTCTCCCCTCTCAGAGAGTGTTTCTAGGCTGTGGCTATGGGCCAGGGCTAGTTGAATGGTCTTAGTTAGTTAGCCCTTCCCATGCTGGTGTTAACTATCTATTGGATTCAGCTTGCTGAAGGCTGTAAATGTCTGACAGAAAAAGCTCCTTTCCTAGTTTAGTCAAAGTTGACAAGAGTTTTATTTCATAGACTGTAGGTTGTTAATATATTGCATTAAATCAATCTCTCTCTCTCTTTCTCCCCCTCTCTCTCTCTGCAGTGCCGTCCTTCCAAAGGGAGGAAGAGGGGTTACTGCTGGTGTGTGGATAAGTACGGTCAGCCTCTCCCTGGCTATGATGGAAAGGAGAGAGGAGAAGCCCAGTGTTACAACCTGGAGAGCAAATGAGAGGCAGAGAGAGGATGGAGTGATGGAGAGAAAGAATGAGGCAAGAAGGAGAGAGGAATGGGAGAGAGAGAGATACTTTTTTTTTACTCCTGCCTTGCACGTAACCATCGAAAGAGTGCCGGACCGTTGACCTCAGGTCACATGACTGCCGGGTGGGGGAGGGAGAGGGAGGGAGGAGGAGGGAGGGGAAGAGAGGGGGAGGGAGGTGAAGGGAGGGGCAGACTGGGACAGCACAGCCTAATAGGCCAAGCCTTCTGTCCATCATCTGCAGCTATCTGCTCTGTGCTATGGGAACCTCTAGCTACCCCTCGTATCAAAACAAGAGAGAGAGAAACTAAACATCTGCACTATTATTTTAGAGAGAGAGGAAGGAGGGACTTTTCCACTCACTTTAAAGAGGACTTGTCTGTGACTGTGACCCAACGCAACATGCTTGGGTATGTTTGTGTGTGTGTATGCATGCATGTGTGTGTGCGTGCACGTGTGTATGCCTGCGTGTGAGCATGAGTGCGAGCATGTATGAGTGTTTGTGTGTGTGTATGTGTGTGTAAATGCTGTCTTTCAATAAGCTCAGTTTAGAGGTGTAAGAAAACCTCTTGACATCCAAACCCTGCCCCCTTCTATCCTGTCGTGCAGAGACTCTCCCCTTTCTCAGGGTCCATCATTATGAAGGCTTATGGGTAGGCCGGCCTCTGACCTCTTCCCTGCCATGTTGGACACCACTGGCCTTCCCCACTGTCTCCATAGCAACCAGCTTGTCCCGCCAATGTGCTGCGTCACATTTACAGGTTTAGGGGGAAGGAATGGAATGGAGACGGTGCCGAATAACGGTGCCTTAAACCCACACTGCCCCTCTCCCCCTCTTCCCCCATCCCTGACCCCTACCCCTCCCTTTCTCATATTCCTTGGTTAGCCCTCTGCAGTCCTCATAGGACCCCAGGAAGAGTAGCTGCTGCTTTTGCAAAAGTTAATGTTAATGTTAATAAATAAACAGGTTTAACGTTACCACCCTGCAGCCTTGGTCTGGTTAGCTAGCTGGCGGGTTGGGTTAGCATAGTTAGCCAAACTACCACTTCTTCATTCAGGAAATAGGGCCAGTGGTGTTGTCATGTCAACATGGTCCCTCTATCTGCAGTACTCTTCCTGTCTATGGTGCATATGGCCTGGTGTGGGGTCCTTTAGACTGGGCCTGCACAGTGAGACCGGGCTGCTTTCTCTGCCATAGGTGCCAGCTTCGAGGCCAAGCACAACCACTTAAAGCACTTTAGCTGCACCCAACCAACTTCCCTACAGCGCTCCTCGCAGTTAAAGACAATTTGTATTCATTGTAGCGTAGTAGTCATACCTTTTCATTGGTGGCAACATTTAACAAGGTTTATAGCACTGTAGAACAAAACATCAACAACAAAAAAAAAAAACAATGTTACACAAGCACTTCTGACTGTGACTTTACTCAGCCTAGAGAACAAACGCCCCTCCTCAGAATTTCCATTCTATGCAAAGTGTGTTTTATTTTTGTTGATATTGTTCTTGGAGATGCTTGTATGATCTTATGCCAACATAACTCCACCAGGTGGATGCAGCACCAAATATGCATTCAAGAAGCAGACAGGGGGTCTGAGGGAGGGGGCGTGGTCCTCCTAGAAGGGCTCCCTGCTTCCTGTATGACGCTTTCACATATCCTGTGTCTGAAATGGCACCATATTTCGTATATAATGCCCTATGGGCCCTGGTCAAAAGTGATGCACTATATAGGGAATAGGATGCCATTTCAGATGCAGACTTGAACAGTGGAGTGTGCAGGACAAGGAATGCTAGCCCAGTAGCTCGGTAGCATGGAATTGGATGCACACACACTTTAAAACAAACAACAACAACGACATCTTAAAACCAACCAACCTGCTGAGGCTACAAACCATTCTATTTGAAGACTTGATTTCGAGGGAGGATAATTAAATTATGTTTATGCTATTGCCCCGCCCCTTCCCAGTTCTTTGTTAGTCTTTTTCTATATTCAAAATGTTTTCCTGGCTATGTGGCTGACACATGGACGGTACTTCAAATTAAATAAATAAAGAAGTTATTTATCTAAGAAAGAACTATAAACTGATCCAAAGTACGTTTTTTTATTACCAACAATTCAGTGACTCACTGATTGTACAACAAACTCGAAGTTGATTCAGCGTATTTTGGGGAATGTAATCACTAATGAATGTTACGTTTTTTTTATTAACATTTTCTTCTATAATTATTTTTGTAAACTTTATACATCTCTGGTTTGTTGGCCACGGTAACTGTCAGTCGGTCAGGCACTCAGGTCACTGGTCTGTAGTGTAATCGGTTTGTAACACAGTTGGGGTCAGTTTTATTTCTATTCAGTCAATACAATAATCTGAAATTCTTCATGAGGAAATGTTGAATTTGAATTTCAACTGACTTTTCTGATTTAACTGAATGGAATGGAGCCCAATCCTGTTGTGTAATACAATGGGTCTGTAGTCAAGTGAAACTCGCAGTCAGTCCATCAGTCACTGCTCCAGCACTTCTCTCTGTACACACCAACGTTCACACAAACGTGCACAGCAATGTGCACGCGATGCCATCCCATCTCAGTCTCGGTCCACTGTGCAAATCCAGGGGCACCTCTGTCTCTGTAACATTTTGTCACTTTTCTGGTGGTCATGTAAGAATCTCTCTTTTGTTCACGGGTAATTGGACTTTATTTTTTCATTTTGTTTTCAAGTTTTATTGTTTAAAGAGTTTGATTCTTTAAAGAAAAAAAGCTTTTCATGTTACTAAACTAGAAAATCACACAGCTATTATTTTCTTTGAGAAAGGAACATTATTTTGTTAAAATATAATTTGTATTTAATGTCTTTTTAAAATAAAAAATAAACACTATTTTCATTTACTGTTGAACGGCTCGAGGGTGTTTTTACGAGTTAGGCTGTGTTACCTCAGAGAGCTGAGAAGTACATCCAGTACTCAATACTGTCCTACTTCAGAGTTATAGTAAGTAGGCCTACATTCAATAAACTGTTTACATCAAATGTTCTAGCAGACAGGGAGGCAGTTGGCAACCAAAAAGATGACCAGAGGAATCTATTTTGATCGTTGATGAAAAGGTTCAGAGGTACTGTTTTTCTCATCACAAATCCTTTCTATCCCAGCTCCCTCTCTCCCTCCATACCAAATCCCTCCCTCTCTCGCTCTCTCTATTTCACTCTCTTCTTCAGCCTTGGAATATGGCAAAAATAATAAAGCTGTGGTGCCAGGCAGGCTGGCAGTGGGCACGTTGGGGTGGTTGAGGGAAACACACACATAAAGAGAGAGAGAAGGCGAGAGAGAGAGAAAGAAAGAGATAGCGAGAGAGAGAGAACACAGCACACTGTAGACACACAACCTAGAGCCTCAGGCACTGCTACAGCGCAACAAGACAGAACAACATGAAGTTTGAGCAAGGTGTATGTGTGTTTATATGGTTGGGTTGGTTGTTTGGTTGGAGTTCCACAATATATTGAGGAAACAGTTTGATTAGCAACGCATTCCTCTGTGTTACAGATAATGGCTGTGTCTGAAATGGCACCCTAATCCCCATAGGGCTTTGATCAAAAGTACTGCTCTATATAGGGAATAGGGTGCAATTTCAGACGCAGTCGAAGTTTGTAGCTTTACGCTAGGGCTGTTTATGCACATACTCCTATATGGCTGAGGCATTCACCACATGACTACACAGTCACACACACTGCCCAGGGCATTAAGAATTAATTTATCGTCAGGAATTATTTGATCATTAAAAAGAGTAGGCTGCTCCAGCCGGAATACATACAGTTGAAGTAGGAAGTTTACATAGACCTTAGCCAAATACATTTAAACTCAGTTTTTCACAATTCCTGACATTTAATCCTAGTAAAAATTCCCTGTCTTATGTCAGTTAGGATCACCACTTTATTTTAAGAATGTGAAATGTCAGAATAATAGTAGAGAGAATTATTTATTTCAGCTTTTATTTCTTTCATCCCATTCCCAGTGGGTCAGAAGTTTACATACAGTCAATTAGTATTTGGTAGCATTGCCTTTAAATTGTTTATCTTGGGTCAAACGTTTCAGGTAGCCTTCCACAAGCTTCCCACAATAAGTTGGGTGAATTCTGGCCCATTCCTCCTGACAGAGCTGGTGTAACTGAGTCAGGTTTTTAGGCCTCCTTGCTCGCACACGCTTTTTCAGTTCTGCCCACAAATTTTCTATGGGATTGAGGTCAGGGCTTTGTGATGGCCACTCCAATACCTCGACTTTGTTGTCCTTAAGCCATTTTGCCACAACTTTGGAAGTATGCTTGGGGTCATTGTCCATTTGGAAGACCCATTTGCGACCAAGCTTTAACTTCCTGACTGATGTCTTGAGATGTTGCTTCAATATATCCACTTAATTTTCCTCCCTCATGATGCCATCTATTTTGAAGTGCACCAGTCCATCCTGCAGCAAAGCACCCCGACAACATGATGCTGCCACCCCTATGCTTCACGGTTGGGATGGTGTTCTTTGGCTTGCAAGCCTCCCCCTTTTTCCTCCAAACATAACGATGGTCATTATGGCCGAACAGTTTTATTTTTGTTTCATCAAACCAGAGGACATTATCCAAAAAGTACGATCTTTGTCCCCCATGTGCAGTTGCAAACCGTAGTCTGGCTATTTTATGGCGGTTTTGGAGCAGTGGCTTCTTCCTTGCTGAGCGGCCTTTCAGGTTATATCGATATAGGACACGTTTTACTGTGGATATAGATACTTTGTACCTGTTTACTTCCGCATCTTCACAAGGTCCTTTGCTGTTGTCCTGGGATTGATTTGCACTTTTCACACCAAAGTACGTTCATCTCTAGGAGACAGAATGCGTCTCCTTCCTGAGCGGTATGACGGCTGCGTGGTCCCATGGTGTTTATACTTGCGTATTATTGTTTGTACAGATGAACGTGGTACCTTCAGGCATTTGGAAACTGCTCCAAAGGATGAACCAGACTTCTAAAGCTTCTAAAGCCATGACATCGTTTTCTGGAATTTTCCAAGCTGTTGAAAGGCACAGTCAACTTACTGTATGTAAACTTCTGACCCACTGGAATTATGATACAGTGAATTATAAGTGAAATAATCTGTCTGTAAACAATTGTTGGAATAATTACTTGTGTCATGGACAAAGTAGATGTCCTAACCGACTTGCCAAAACAAGACATTTGTGGAGTGGTTGAAAAATGAGTTTTAACGACTCCAACCTTAGTGTATGTAGACTTCCGACTTCAACTGTACATAAGAAATTATTAATAAAACAAATGCAGTAAAGCCCAAAGGCTATTTCCAAGATGAACAAGATAATATCTTTGAGGTTAAATGTTTTTATTAAATATATCACTTTTAATTTTTTTTAATATATTTTTTTTACAATACAACTCAATTACAAAAGTGTCCATACACATGAGTGAGCAGTCGGTCACTTTGGAATAAAAATGACATCTTTCTCTCTCTCTCTCTCTCTCTCTCTCTCTTTCCTTCTAGCTCTCTCTCACACTTTCTCTCTTTTCCTTCTCGCTCTTTCTTTCTTTCTCTCTCTTTCTTTCTCTCTCTCTTTCTCTCTCTCTCTTTCTCCCTCCAACAGCAGCATGTAGACAGAGCACGCACATCACAAATCAAACACGGTCAAACCACACAGTCAAACGACAACAATTTGTTATTTGTGGTCATAATGCGTTCATGGTCAGAAAAAGAACGGTGATGCCAGTCAGTAAAGTAAAATGAAAGTCCTCTTTGTAAAGTGAAAGTCCTCTTTGACAGGAGGATGTATCAAAATAATAAAGACAGACAGTCAGCAGAGACAAACAAGCACCAGGAGGTAGGTCAAGGTAGATACCCGTCAGAACAGGGGCAATACAGGAGCATTACCCATCATGCAATTCTGCAAACCCCACAGGACCATAGGATATTGAGTTTCTTAGAAGGTAAGTATGCCCAAATTAGTTGTTTTCTGCATTCACTGATGTAGTTGAGTGTCAGCATCTATGAATCATATCAGAAAAAAACACAACAAATAAACCATGGCAATGAACATGAAAAACAATGAAAAGTAACATAATAACAATTACAAATCCTTCTAAAAGACATTTTGGTCACACAGTGCTTTTGTTCTTGTTTGGTTCGTTTTAAAAAGTAAACCAGCAGACAAACTCCTAAAGACCAGAGCGAGATCAACTCGGCAATATGGAGTAACTTAGGGCATAGATACATATGTGCACATCATACACTGATAAAAATACACATATAATAATAATAATGATAACAATACTAATAACAATAAGGCAAAATTATATAAATATTCTTAACATAAAAATAACAAAATGAAGAGATACATAGTGTGAAATAAATAAAGCTGTAGAGTTAAAGTAAATGCATGAAAATATGAACAATGACAGTGTGTACCTGAATATCAAACACCACCATTTACAATGAATAAATAACAGGTATTGAAAGAAAATCAGTGGTTTAGTGTGTGTGTGTGTGTGTGTGTGTGTGTGCACGTGCATTCGTGCGTGTTCTGCATCAGTGGTTGATCTCATAAGCGCACTCAGCATCTCCCTCCAGATCAGTGGATCCCAGAATCTTCTTTCCGTTCCAGAAGGACACACACCAACACCTGCCTTTCTGTCCATCAAGAGATGACTCACACTGTGAGAGAGAAGGTGAGAGAGAGATAAAGACAAATTAGAATGCCTGGGTTTTTTTTACACGCCGTAACACACCTCCACCAAACACACCTGTTCAGATGTGCTATGACCTTCATCTGTGTGCAGCCGCACCTCATGGGGCAAACATACACCCATTCCAAGACAAACGTGTGTACAGGCACACACACGGAAAGGCACACACGCGTGTATAGTCATGCCGCGCCAAGGGGATGACACTAGAGTGAAACTAGCTGAATGTGCTCCAAGGTGTAAGCAGTGCTGTACAAATCTCTGCCTGAACACACATTACTCTTTCTGGAGCTGTGGTTGGACACACACACACACACACACACACACACACACACACACACACACACACACACACACACACACACACACACAGTGTGTCTACCTGTTTCGCTTTGTAGAGTCCGTGTTTGTCACAGTTTGGCAGATAAAACCTGATCAGTTTGTCTCCTAGCTTCTGTTGTGACTTAGCAATCTTCTCCAGAGCTCTCTGTAACTCCACATGACAGGGACCCTGGGAGGAGAGGGAAAGAGAGAGATAAGGAGTTTTAAGTGTATTTCTGTGTACTGTGTAGGCATATTTTAAGTGTTTTATTCATCTTCACTTGCTTCTAAATCCGTCTCTGAAGGGGCTACATGGGAGACCTGACCCTACCTGTATAGAAATATCTAAGGGTATGCTATCAAGTAGTGCTGCTAGATAGAGTAGAGTACTGCCTTCTCACTAGTCATCAAAGGTAGCTGTTCTATCCAATCAACTCACACAGTCAAGGCCTGTTGTGGCAAAACACTGGTATTTTGTAAAATTGTTTCATGATAGGTCATAAGGTAGGCTAATGCACACACACCCCCGCACCCACACGCACGTGCAGACACACTTCAAAGTCACTCGAGCGCCCCCTTGCGGTATGACGCTAACTACCCACAACCCAACCATCCTTTGACTCTCCAAAAGTTTTAAGAACGTTAAATTATAATTGCAAAACGGTTAGTAGATTTTCCGTGAGCGCTCACCTGCTCCACCAATTTCTTTCGTATTGCGTTAACTTTGGCTTTCATGCTCTCCAGCGCGTCCGCTGCGGCCCGGGGATCGAAGGGCTTGCTGTGGCCGTGGAGATAGAGGCTGGAGCCGGGGTCTGATACCATGGCAGCGTTCTCTGTCTCGGCATAGTCCACCGCTCCTTGGTCTGGAGAAAAGAGGGAATGAGTGTCAAGAAGGGGAAAAGCCAGTAGAAATCACAATCTTGATTGCACTTATGCACTCGTACATTTGCAAATGATGAATAATGTGCAGTCTAATTACTATTTGGATATAGTTATCAATATTATTAGACTAATAGGCTTTTAAAAATATATGTTATCACTAGCTTATGTCAACTATAGACATTATATATATATATATATATATATATTGCATATATGCTATTTATAATCTAGCTATAGCCAAAACATTCTGTAATTAGGGGTTACATACCGGGGTTTTGGGGCACAGGGTTCCTCTCGGGCTCGGGGATCTCCGTGCATACAGCCTGGCCTCGAGTGAGGGAGTGCAGCGGCCGGAGGTCACCGGGTCTCGGGGTGCACCTCAGTCCGGACCCGCATGGCGCCGTGTAGATTCCGCACAGATCCCCCGTCTTCAGGGCGCAAGCGAGGCAGCATCCACAACCAGGCTCCCGCAGAACCTCCGCACAGCCGGGCGCCACCGCTGGACACTCGCTCAGCTTCTCCGGAGAGCACGGAGCGCATCGGATCGGCTCTTGCGCTAACACCGGAGACCCCAGGACAGACCGGACCAGCACAGAGCAGCATACCGCTGCTGCCACCAATACATTTCTGTGAAATAATCCACTCATGGTATAAGGAGAGTCTGGAATAAGGAAGAATAGTAGTTTATCAAAGGTAAGGAGACTTAGAAAAAACACGGTTCGTTCCTGTTCCTTAGTTTCTTTCCTTTGATTTTGGAAAAATGACTACTACTTGCGCGCAGCCTTATTTATACCCTGGTCATTGTAAAATGTTTGACGCATCTGCATTATGAATGACTTCTAAAAAGAAGGTGTAATGATCCGACGGCTTCTGATTGGCCCTCATATGTCCAGTCAGAGACCTCATTTGAATACAACACGCAAAACACAATATCGTATTTATTTTGGAACAGACTGTGCTCGCACGTCGCGCTCTCTGTAGGCAGAACATCAACCAGTGACAGTGTGACGACATCACCGTTTGGTGTTGCAAGTGAGGAAAAGGAATTCTGTATTCTCACACTATTGCCAGAATAACATTCTGTCATCCCTGTCAGTCTATATAGCCCATCATGAATTGATCTGATTTAGTAGGCTGATGCTGAACGGAAGCAGTTTAGTTCAGCAAACAAGTGAAGACCTATTTCACCACCACAGTGTGGTACAATGCCTGCTATTCATGAGGTTTTTAAAAAAAATATCCTTTCAAACTTCTTACACAGCTTCCAGCAAAAACGAATAATGACTGCTGATTACGCCGGTTAGCTGGTTAGCCTGCACCTAGTAGGCTACTGTAAATGTCCAGCACTAATTGAATTTGAGAAAGCATCCATGCACCGCGCAGATAATCCGGCGCAAATGGGGGTCACGGTGTACAGTGCTTTCTGAGTCACCCCAATAGGCACAGACTTCAATTCAACCTCTATTCCACGTTATTCAACGTCATTTCGTTGATTCAACCAGTGGGATGCACGGCAGCGGGTCGCCGACAGTGGAATGCGACCTCCACTCCCGGGTACTGACGGAAGCCCCATTTTGGTCTCCACAGCGCCAGAGCTGACCGGAGGAGTACAATTGTAGTTACCCGTTTCCTTTCCGGTGTTAATAATAGACCGTGCGGAATGAGGCTGCACTGACATGGCCAGAGACACGTCCCGGGTCCCGCGCGCACGTGTGTGTGCGTGTGTGTGTGTTTGAGTGTGTGTGTGTGTGTGTGAGAGAGTGTGTGTGTGTGTGTGTGTGTGTGTGAGAGTGAGAGAGTTAGTGAGAGAGAGAGAGAGAGAGAGTCTGCTCTTGGCACACCACAGGGGTACTGGGGACAGTGGGAAATAGATTACCATGTTACACTCAGCCCTATGTTACAGGGCAACAGACCTGGCAATGGTGGATGACTGTGTTGTTCATTTAGGAGGCTGAAAGTGGAGAGGCCAATATTACAGCTAGGAATTGGTCACGCTAGGGAATGTTCTCAGGGGTGACCGCCAGGGGCCAGAGATGGTGAGCAATGCATAGAGGGGTGAACTGAGGATACCAACCATGACTGTAATGGTGGACGAAGGGGGGTCCCAAATGGCACCCTATTCCCTTTATAGCGCACTACTTTTAAACAAGGTCTGTATCCCAAATGACTTCCTATTAGCCTTACAGTGCACTAGCTCTACTTTTGACCAGGGCTCTCCTTGTGTCACCACTAAGCAATATGTCATCATGCTACATGCAATGACTTGTAAGAGTGCATCATCTTCCTACCAAGTGGTTAAGATTAGACCCACTTCTCATGTAACCGACTGAGTTACTGTTTGTATTCCTTCTATAGCCCCAAGCTGAATAAATACTGTATATAATGAGACTTTTAACATCTGAAACCAGTTGAAGTCTGAGGTGATCTAGTCAACGATCTTCTGGAATGATGCAATACTAGTAATAGCCCACTGGGCACAGACGTCTTTTCAACGTTTATTCCACATTAGTTCAACGTAATTTCATTGAAATGACGTGGGAACAACATTGATTCAACATGTGTATGCCCAGTGGAAGGCAACTCAAGTCTTAATGAAGGAAAGCATGCTCTACAGCAGGGGTTCCACATTTTTTTCACTCAGGGCCCCCTTTCCAGCATTGGGGAACATCCCGTGTCCCCCGCACACACACACGCCACGTCTATTTATATGGGCACAAGAACTGTTCATGACACTACCCAATTCCGTAATTACACATTGTGCATTGTATTATTACAACATTCAAGAGTAAGTTTAAAGCCGGACTGAGTTCCGCCCCACGTGCAGACCCACAGTTTGGGAACCATTGGCCTATAGCTACGGCACATCTTGAAGACCATTGATGCAAATGCAGAGGGAGAAAAAGGAATAGATTTTGCATTCCTTTTTATGTTGTTAAAAAAAAATGATAATGAAAATTAATTTAGGATCTGATTGAATTCCAGCCAATAATTTTATTTCATGGGTTTATATGTCAAACTATGCAGTGTGTTGACAAGTTCATGTTACAATTCAAAATCAAAGAGCCTCTTTGTGTCTAATCATTGACATTCTATCTGCCCATTATATTTCCTTTTACTACATTAATTAAAAGGGCAATCTGGGATTGGTACATACATTATTTTACTTTAAAATGAATTATATATAGCCATTGACAGGGGTGGAAAGAGAACTGAAATATCCTACTCATGTAGAAGCAGTGCTAATGTAATGACATTTTACTCAAGAAGAAGTAAAATTACTGATGTAATTTCTCACTCACTCACTCACTCACTCACTCACTCACTCACTCACTCACTCACTCACTCACTCACTCACTCACTCACTCACAAACTCCCTCTTTCATTCACTGACCAAGAGTAGAAAGAGTACTGATATATCCTACTCAAGTAGAAGTACTATTACTTTAATTACATTTTAGATGTAAAATTATTAACTTTGAAAAATACTTTTAATAGCTACTTAATTACAGTAAAGAGTTGCTGTAATTAGTTACTTTACACCTCTGTTCATTGATCTCTGGTCATTAGCTTAGTACCAAAAAAACAGTGGTGGTGTGACCGCTTTGTTGTTGTTTGAATCCCAGATTGCCCCCTTATGGTATGGGCTGGCTGGCAGTCAATAGGTAAACTGCCCTGTAATGCACTGGAGAATGTGGACCAAAGGCTGTGTTTATACAGACAGCCCAATTCTGATATTTTTACTTTTGACTAATCACATTAGATCTTTTCACATCAGCTCTTTTTCAGAGCTGATCTGATTAGTCAAAAGACCAATTAGTGAAAAAATATACGTTTTGGGCTGCCCGTGTAAACACAGCCATAGTGACCTAGGGTTCCCTGAACCATTAAACACACGTGTTCTATTCCACCAGTCATGCTCTAACGTCTATCCCACCTTATTAAATTATTGTAGTTTAGGGCTTTATGATCAGTTTAAATCAGCGTTGCATGTGCTGCTATAGTCTCTCGTGACAGCACGTGAGATTTGGTTCTGGGTTCCGAACCTCAGATTAGGTGTGCTTAAGTGCTGACATTGATGTGGAATGGCCAAAGGAATGGTCATTGGAGCCTATCGTCCCAAATGGCACACTACTGCCTATGTGCTCTGCTCAAAAGTAGTGCACTATATAGGGAATAGGGGGCCATTGGGGATACAGACCAGGTTGGCAAGGTTGCCCAGGTTGCCAAGAGGTGACCCAATGTTCTAGAGCAGGGATGGGCAACTGGCAGCCCCCCTTTGAAGCCCCACGGATCAATTTCCAAAAATGAAAACATTTTAAATAACAATAACAATTTTTAGGAACTCAGTCGGGATCTCTACTTACTGTTGAGAGTCAGAATAGTAAAATACACAAGTTGCAAATTTGTTTGTGCATCAGAAGTTCTTCTCTTGTTATGTCAGTCGCTGGCAATCAATCAATTGGCCCATGTCAGCTAACATGTTTTAGATTTGTAAGTTATTCTAGCCAGCTACTGTATCTAAATTTGTTGCAGTAATGGTCAGATTACGGACCTGGAGGCCCCCTTTGATTTTGGAAGTCACTCTCACTCAGATATCATATTAACATTTGTATTAGTTTTACCTTAATTTAACTAGGCAAGTCAGTTAAGATCAAATTCTTATTTACAATGACGGCCTACACCGGTCAAACCCGGACTACGCTGGACCAATTGTGCGCTGCCCTATGGGACTCCCAATCACGGATGGTTGTGATACAGCCTGGATTCGAACCAGGGTGTCTGTAGTGACGCCTCTAGCACTGAGATGCAGTGCCTTAGACCTTGCTCCACTCGGGGCAAAATGTGTAGAACTGAATGAAATTGGCTTAAAAACAGCAAATATTTCTCTGGACCCTTTGGCAAAATGTGTAGAATTGCAGGAAATGAACTGTAAAACTGAAATATTTTCTCTCCGCCACATTGCAAAATGAGTAGAATTGCATGAAATGAGTTATGAAACTGCAAAATCTTCTCTCCGCCCTATGACAAAATGTTTAGAATTGCATCAAACTTGGTTTACTGGGTGACTGCACTTCCTGATTGGGCCTGGTTTTAGATTTGGTTAATTAAGAAATGCTTGTGGCCATGACTGAATTCAGACGTCAGTTGGTTTCGGGTTGATGTGACACCCTTGTGTGTTTACAGTTGGGAAGAGTTACGCAAAATTATTTCACCAATTAGCTTCAGCCGGCTGGTGTGTGACCGTGGCAAAGTTGGTTTGACTTTAGATAGCCTATCTCTGGGGCTAGTTAGGGACCGTCAATAAATTGCACAATGTAAATGAGACAATGTTTTCATGTTGGACAACTTTTAATTTTCTAATTAAATGCTTTCTATATGTGTATATGACTTTCTACAATTTGTAGTTGATTTGAGTTTTTCAAGAGATTGAAATTAGGAGCTATTGGAATATTCACATATAAGCTATACTTCCATTAGTTCCGTCTTGGCACCGTCCTGGCCAATATGTCATCATCTGTCACCAGAGACCATATCTGTGGCCCAAATGGTACCTTATTCCCTACAGTGCCATCAGAAAGTATTCATACTACTTGACTTATTCAACATTTTGTTGTGTTACAGCCTGAATTCAAAATTGATGGAAAATGTAATTCTCATCCATCTAAACACAATATCCCATAATGACATAATGAAAACATTGATTTTGCCTATGCTTAGCTCCATTCCCTAATTTTTTTAATCTTGAAAAACTCCCCAGTCCTTAACGATTGCAAGCATACCCATAACATGATGCTGCCACCACTTTGCTTGAGCTTGAAAATATGGAAAGTGGTACTCAGTAATGTTTTGTATTAGATTGGCCCCAATTGTTTGCAGTTTTACTTTAGTGCCTTGTTGCAAACAGGATGCATGTTTGGGAATATTTCTATTCTGTACAGGCTTCCGTCTTTTCACTTTGCCAATTAGGTTACTATTGTGGAGTAACTACAATGTTGTTGATCCATCCTCAGTTTTCTCCTATCACAGCCATTAAACTCTGTAACTGTTTTAAAGTCCCCATTGGCCTCATGGTGAAATCCCTGAGCGTTTTACTTCCTGTCTGGCAACTGAGTTAGGAAGGACGCCTGTATCTTTGTAGTGACTGGGTGTATTGATACAATATCCAAAGTGTAATTAATAAGTTGATCATGAGCAAAAGGATTTTCAATGTCTGCTTTTTCTTACCCATCTACCAATAGGTACCCTTCTTTGCAAGGCATTGGAAAACCTATCTTGTCTTTGTGGTTGAATCTGTTTGAAATTCACTGCTCGACTGAGGGACCTTACAGGTAATTGTATGTGTGGGGTACAGAGATGAGGTAATCATTCAAAAATAATGTTAAACTCTATTATTGCACACAGAGTCCATGCCACTTATTATGTGACTTGTTATGCAGATTTTTACTCCTGAACTTATTTAGGCTTGCCATAACAAAGGGGTTGAATACTTATTGACTCAAGATATTTCAACTTTTTATATTTCATTAATTTCTCAGAAATTCCCAAAACATAATTCCACTTTGACATTATAGGATATTGTGTGTAGGCCAGTGAAAAAAAATCTATATTTAATCAATTTTAAATTTGGGCTGTAACACAATAAAATGAGGAAAAAGTCAAGGGGTGTGTATACTTTCTGAAAGCACAGTACAGTACATAGTGCACTACTTTTGACCAGAGCCCTTGGACGGCAACATAAAGAGAATGGTGTGCCAATTAGGACACACACCATAGCTCCATAGTGTAATATCCCGGCTAAGGTCCGGAAACCCCTGTCACCGCCAAATTACAACTAGCACCATTCGAACCGTGTGTTGCCCCCCTCAGAACATCCTCGCTGCCTTGCGTGGACTTGTACCAAATGACACCCTATTCCTTATAAAGTGCACCACTTTTGACCAGTATTCATAGGACTGGTCAAAAGTAGTCCACTATAAAGGGATTAGGGTGCTATTTGGGATGAAGCCTGAAATCAGCAGAGGGAAAGGTCTGGATGATGGAGAGAGAAGGAGATAAAACTATGGGATTAATATACAGCAAGCACAGCATGTGAACAACACACTCCACTGCGCCTCAATGACAGGCCTTATCTACGTCCCAAATGTCACCATATTCCTTACAAAGGTAGTGCACTGTATAGAGAATATGGTGCCATTTGGAGCACAGGCTGTGGAAAGATCTTACCTCTTACCGCTGTCAGATCAGAAGAGAAGAACAACCTAACAAAACCAAGTCATCCCAGGTCAGGGGCAGACAGACCCAGTTCCCTCAAAAACAGCACGACATTTCAAATACAAGCATGACTAGTCACAGTCCCCCCTCACCTCTTCAGTTTGTGTTTTGGGGTAACAGGCCTGCTACGTAACTTTTGAAACCTGGACATAAAATGACGCTCTGGTTATTTTTCAAGAATTGAATGTGTGTCTGACAGGTGCCTGGCGAGTGACTGAGAACACTAGATGAAAGGGCTCGTGCTCGGCTCACGCTGGCAAGAAGTTACACCTAAAAAAAGTCTACAGAAAACCTACTGTTTTGCTAAAACCCTAGTGTAGCTCCCCTGTAAAGAGGGTATTTGAGGGTCTTTCTCTCTGTAGTCACATAATCACAATCAAAGGTTAAGGTGGCATTGAACATTATCCAACTGGATTGTGTTTACTACAGAGAAGAGGCCTGATGTCACACACATACACAGCCACACACACAAATACACACCTGTAAGTAAAGGACATGTCCATTTATGCTAAGCTAAACTTTGCCTTGTGTGTGACGTAGTAGCAAGGGTAACTGAGGACAACCAGAAAGAGAAAACAGAGGTGATCTAACACATAAACACTAGACTGTACAAACAGATCTGGGATCAGGCTATGATCCGAATCTGCATCCCAAATACTAGAATAAAGACCTATGAGCCCTGGCCAACAGTAGTGCACCACATAGGGAATAGGCTGGCATTTGAGATGGAACCATCACCCTCCTCCTATGGGAATCAGCTCATAAGAAAGAATGTGATGTGAGTGGTCTCAATGACTCTAAGCCCCTAGAGTTGTTATTTCTCTCTCCTCCGCCCCTCTCAAGATTCCTTTTATCAGTTAATCCCCATCCTATTAACCAGCCTGGCTGCACAGGTCACACACACGCACACACACAAACACACACAAAGACACATACACACACATGCAGGTCACAGCACGTTGAGCTGTGGGAGAGAAACATTGAAACAGATATAGAGTCACACGCGGGTAGGCCGGTGAAGGAGGTTACTGCTGGTAGAGTGTGTTTTGTTTTGGGTCCAGAACGAACCTGGGCTCGGTTTCCCAAAAGCAGGTGAAGGCTGAATTCCTTGTTATAACCTTTGTAGGACCATCGTTAAATCTCTGAGCTGTTTCCCAAAACCATCCTAACTAAAGTTGCCCCTAAAAACGCTTGTTCTTTTCCGAATGCCTCAGACCACTCGTAGAACAGTTATTTTCCCTACCGCATCACTTTATACACAGAAGACCTCCACTAAATATAGAATCATCTCTGATAACTTCACAATGAAGTTGACCAGAAATACAAAGTTGCCAATGGCTTTGCAATTGTTACCAACAAGCAAATGAAAAAGGAGATGATTTCATTAAAAGACGTGATAATATCTCTCCAGGAGCTGATCCAAAGTAAGTATTGTGGAATAATTATAACATTGAAGTTAGATTTGAATAGAGAATGCTGATCGTTGAGCAGCACTGTCTTTCTTTCGGTCCTATCAGTATCAACATGCCTCAAATAAGCACTTTGTGACTGTTCTGTCTGCGTGTTGTTTTGGGAAACACATTACATCTTTGGCTGCTGTAGAAAAGACGCATCATTAAAATGTTTGTAAGCCTAAATTCCATCGCTTTCGGGAAACGTGGTCCAGAGTATTATTGGAAGTGTTTTTCTTAAAGGGATAGTTCAGACAAATGATAAAATGACAAATTGGTTTCCTTACCCTCTAAGCAGTCTAAGGTTTGACAGCAATCCATGTTTTGGTTTAGTTTCCCTGGCACTGTTTCCAAATGATAACGTTTAGCATTTGGAAACAGTGCCAGCCAATGCCAGGGAAACTAAACCAAAGCATGGATTGTTGTCATACCTTGTGTATAGCCTGCTTACAGGGTAAGGAAACCAATGTGTAATTTTATAATTTTGGTGAACAATCACTTTAAGAACACTTTCAAGATCTGTTGTGTTTCATTTCATTTAGATAATCTGTACTGTAACTCTTGTTAGTCAGAACTGTAACTCTTGTTAATATCTACTGTAACTCTTGTTAATCTCTACTGTAACTCTTGTTAATCTCTACTGTAACTCTTGTTAGTCAGAAATGTAACTCTTGTTAATCTCTACTGTAAATCGTGTTAATATCTACTGTAACTCTTGTTAGTCAGAAATGTAACTCTTCTTAATCTCTACTGTAAATCGTGTTAATATCTACTGTAACTCTTGTTAGTCAGAAATGTAACTCTTGTTAATCACTACTGTAACACTTGTTCATCTCTAATCTCCTCTGTCTTGTTGTATGTTGGATAACGCACTTGAATGTGTAAATGTAACATGGATGTGTGTGTGTGTGTGTGTGGGGGGGGGGGGGGGGGGGGGGGGGCAGAAGTCCCCATAAGAATAGTAAACAAACTCAAATTTAACCAACTGGAGAGAAATGCTATTTGTAGGGGGTTTAGGGTTAAGGTTAGAATGAGTGTTAGGGTTAAAAGTATGTTAGGAGCAAGGGTTAGTTTTAGTGTTAGGGTTAGGAGCTAGGGTAAGGTTTATGGTTAGGATTAAGGTTCGGTTTTTTGGTTAACGTCAGGGTTAGGTTTAGGGTTAAGGTTAGGGTTAGGGTAAGAGTACGGGTTAGGGTTAGGGGTTAGGGAAAGTAGGATTTTGAATAGGACTGAATTGTGTCCCCCCACAAGGTTAGCTGTACCAAACTGTGTTTGTGTGTGTGATTGTACACTTGTGTGTGGGAAACTAAGGAAATCCAGGCTCCCATGCACCAGCATCCATTGTGTTTGATTTCCTCCTCTTTCTGTGTGTAGCTGCTGTGCTCTCCCCCCTCTCTCTCTCTCTCTCTCTCTCTCGCTCTCTCTCCCTCGCACCCCCCTTTCGCTGCAGCAGCTTTAATAAGAGAGAGAGAGAGAGAGAGAGAGAGAGAGAGAGAGAGAGAGAGAGAGAGAGAGAGAGAGAGAGAGAGAGAGAGAGAGAGAGAGAGAGAGAGAGAGAGGAAGCCAGGCTAGAGGCTCATCTTGGCCAACTTGATTAGACACAATCCCATGAATGAATCAGGGGAACTATGTTTGATTTGCCAAAGTTCATTAGAACATACATAATACACCGGGGGGAAGTTAACTGGCTTGGTAGATTTGATTTCCAGATTTACCTTATGCAACTATGACACACTTCACAGAGACTAGAATAAACAAAGTTATTCTTACTGCGAAACTACACTGACACCGTGACGAGAGTTTACTCTCAGACCTCCGTCAACGTGGTTTTCAGGGTGCTTCACTGGGAGCGTGACGAGATGCATAACCTATCTGAAGAAATATGGTTTATTTCATAAAGGGATTCTATCTGAAATCCATTTTACATTACGGAGTCGTTACAGTGACTTGACGGTATTAGTATAGTTTGAACGTTAGTAGCATACTTCTTATGCTTTGTTAACACACTTAGTTCTGCATTGTCTGTCTGTCTGTCTGTCTGTCTGTCTGTCTGTCTGTCTGTCTGTCTGTCTGTCTGTCTGTCTGTCTGTCTGTCTGTCTGTCTGTCTGTCTAAACAACATTTATTCTTACCAGCATACTTATGCTTTGTTTAAACACTTAGTTCTGCACATAGAAATCAACGGTAGGCAACAACACATCTGTCACGCTGATCCTCAACACTCGGGCCCGTCAGTGGTGCATGCTTAGTCCCCTCCTGTACTCCCTGTTCACCCACGACTTGCTGACGATGCAACAGTGGTAGGCCTGATCACCGACAACGATAAGACAGCCTATAGGGAGGAAGTCAGAGACCTGGCAGTGTGGTGCTAGGACAACAACCTCTCCCTCAATGTGAGCAAGAAAAAGGAGCTGATCGTGGACTACAGGAAAAGGAGGGCCGAACAGGCCCCTATTAACATCGACGGTGCTGTAGTGGAGCGGGTCGACAGTTTCAAGTTCCTTGGTGTCCACATCACCAACAAACTATCATAGTCCAAACACAGCAGACAGTCGTGAAGATGGCACGACAACAACTTTTCCCCCCCAGGAGGCTGAAAATTGATTTGGCATTGGTCCTCAGATCCTCAAAAAGTTCTACAGCTGCACCATCGAGAGCATCCTGATCGGTTGCATCACCGCCTGGTATGGCAACTGCTCGGAATCCAACCATGAGGTGCTACAGAGGGTAGTGTGTACGGCCCAGTACATCACTGGGGCCAAGCTTCCTGCCATCCAGGACCGATATACTAGGCGTGTCAGAGGAAGGCCCCAAAAATTGTCAAAGAATCCAGTCACCCAAGTCATAGACTGTTCTCTCTGCTACCGCACGGCAAGTGGTACAGGAGCACCAAGTCTAGTTCCAAAAGGCTTCTTAAGTTAAAAGAGCTTATACCCCCAAGCCATAAGACTGCTGAACAATTAATCAAATTGCCACTATTTCTATATTATGTGATAGTTATAAAATTGTCATACCATGGATCTTTTAGCTATTTGATTTGGAATTTTAGGACCTCCGTAGGTATAATTTTTATATTTTGTATTTTATTTGATAAAATATTGAATTTGGCCTTTACAACTATAGCCCATAGAAACGCATTGAATTACACATTCATAAATGGAAAAATAGACAGTCAAAAAAGAAATCATAAGGAATAAGATTTTGAAGTGTTTGTCCTATATCTAGAAGATATATCTAGAATATATAGGAAAGCTCAGGAAATATTTTGTTTTTTTTGGACATATTATTTATTTAACCCCCTTTTGGGGGGGGGGGGGGGCACGGAACTACATCCATACTTCCATTCATGTTTTAAACCGGAATCGGGTTACCTTCAGAGGAGTCCCATGACACTTTTCGGGATGTCTCACGGTCTGACAAGCGCAGCTTTAGCTCAGCCACCTTCCACTGCAGATGCGGTAGGCCGACATAGGCTGATATGGTGAATTAAGACGCAGCCCATGCAGAAAAACAGATATCTCTAGCTTAAACTGACGGATTTTGATGGGGATTTGTATTATGATACTTAGATCTGACAAACACTTTGGAAGGGGTAGTAGTTGGTAGAGTTTGGTATGAGGGTTTTGCCATGGATGGCAGTCGGTGAGGCCAGCCCCCGGTCGTGGATCAGAGGAGGCAGGTACCAATGAACAAAGTCGGAAACCAACAGGATCCTGAACAGCTTCTACCCCCAAGCCATAAAACCGCTAAATATACTGAACAAAAATATAAACGCAACATGTAAAGTGTTGGTCCAATGTTTCATAAGATCCCAGAAAAGTTCCATATGCACAAAAAGCTTATTTCTCTCAAATTTTGTGTGCCAATTTGTTTACATCCTGTTAGTGAGCTGGGGACAATAAAATACCACTCTAAAATGTACAGCTTTGTCACACAACACAATGCAACAGATATCTGAAGTTTTGAGGTAGCGTGCAGTTGGCATGTTAACTGCAGGAACGTCCACCAGAGCTGTTGCTAGATATTTAATGTTAATTTCTCTACCATAAGCAGCCTCCAACGTCGTTTGAAAGAATTTGGTAGTACGTCCAAGCAGCCTCACAACCACGGACCATGAGTAACCATCCCAGCCCAGGACCAGCCACCCGGACAGCAGATGAAACTGGGGGTTTGCACAACCGAAGAATTTCTGCAGAAACTGTCAAAAACCATTTCAGGAAAGCTCATCTGCGTGCTTGTTTGTCCTCACCAGTGTCTTGACATGACTGCAGTTTGGCGTCGTGACCGGCTTCCATGGGCAAATGCTCACCTTCGATGACCACTGGCACGCTGGAGAAGTGTGCTCTTCACAGATGAATCCGGGCAGATGGCAGAGTGCCCCATGGTGGTGGTGGAGTTATGGTATGGGAAGGCATAAACTACGGACAACGAACACAATTACATTTTATCTACGTCAATTTGAATGCACAGAGATACCATGAGGCGATCCTGAAGCCCATTGTTTTGCCATTCATCCGACGCCATCACCTCATGTTTCAGCATGATAATGCATGGCCCCATGTCGCAACGATCTATACACAATTCCTGGAAGCTGAAAATGTCCCAGTTCTTTCATCGCCAGTATACTTGCCAGACATGTCACCCATTGAGCATGTTTGGGATGCTCTGGATCGACTTGTATGACAGTGTGTTCCCGTTCCCGCCAATACCCAGCAACTTCGCACAGCCATTGAAGAGGAGTGGGACAACATTCCACAGGCCACAACCAAAAGCCTTATCAACTCAATGCAAAGGAGATGTGTCGCGCTGTATGAGGCAAATAGTGGTCTCACCAAATACTGACTGTTTTTTTATCCACGCCCCTACCTTTTTTATGGTATCCATGACCAACAGATCAATTTTTGTAATCCCTGTCATGTGAAATCCATAGATTAGGGCCTAATGAATTCATTTCAAATGACTGATTTCCTTATATGAACTGTAACTCAGTAAAATCTTGGAAATTGTTGCATGTTGCATTTATATTTCTGTTCAGTGTAGTAGTTACTTAAATAGTAATAGCTACCCAGACTATCTGCATTGTCCCTTTTTACACTAACTTTGACTCATCACACACTGCTGCTACTATTTATTATCTGTCCTGATACTTAGTCACTTTAGTCCTAGTTATATCTACATATCTACTTCAATTGCTTCATACGCCTGCACATCGACTAGATACTGGTACCCCGTGTATATATAGCCACGTTATCTTTACTCTGTATTTATTATTTTGTGTTATTATTTTTCCATAATTTCTCTATTTTCTTCCTCTCTGCATTGTTGGGTAAGTAAGCATGTCACTGTTAGTCTACACCTGTTGTATGTCAAGCATGTGACGAGTACATTTTGATAAAATTTTAGGGTCAGCCCCCAGTCGTGAACTGTGGTTGTCCCCCCCCCCCCCCCATTGTGCAAGAAGCTTGATGGGTGAGTGGATGGTGAGGCCAGCCCCCGGTCGTGGACCGAGTTTGGTAGCTGGTCTCCCTGCAGGATCAGCCCCAGGTCGTGGACCGAGTTTGGTAGCTGGTCTCCCTGCAGGATCAGCCCCGGTCGTGGACCGAGTTTGGTAGCTGGTCTCCCTGCAGGATCAGCCCCAGGTCGTGGACCGAGTTTGGTAGCTGGTCTCCCTGCAGGATCAGCCCCCGGTCGTGGACCTAGTTTGGTAGCTGGTCTCCCTGCAGGATCAGCCCCCGGTGGTGCACTGAGGTTGTCCTGAGCCTGCTGGTGGGCGGATAACTGGCTCAGCATAAACTGCAGTACGACTGTTTGTTACGCCAAAGTGTGAAGAAGGATGATGTTTAAATTCTAGGAGGGTGGTTGATGAATCAATTGGATTCAGGTGAGTGAGGCGAGCTAGTGGCTAATGAAGATTGGATGTTGGTGAGCTAATTGGCATGGTCAGAGGAATTCCATATATATATACATAAATGGACATGCCGAGCGTCTGCATTACAATTATGGGTGTCAAGGGCCGTGTTCCAATATGAATGTAAGTGCCCATATATGGAGTTCTTGCTCTAAGGCTGCGTTCCAGTACAGAAGAACAAGACCATATATGGAAGTTCCTGTTGTGGATTATGTGTGTCATCTGAAGCTTAAAGCTCTCCTCCCGAAAATGTGTTAAAAACTACACTTGGCCTTCCATTGACACCGGGTGATGTAGATGTCCTGAAGGGCATGCCCCTTGTAATGGGATGGGATGCCCGCACACCCCTCTGGAGAGTGATGCAGTTGAGGGGGAAGCAGTTACCATACCAGGCAATGATGCAGCCCGACAGAATGCTCTCAATGGTGCATCTGAAGAAGTTTGTGAGGGTCTTAGGAGCCGTTCCAAATTTCTTCAGCCGCTTGAGATTGTAGAGGCGCTGTACCATCTTCTTCATCACATTGTCGGTGTGGCGAGACCATTTCAGGTCCTCAGTGATGTGCACATAGAGGAACTTGAAGCTTTTGACCCTATCCACTGCGACCCCGTCAATGCAATATGGTCTCAGAGTATTTCGTATTATTCAATGTAAATCTGAGACTCCATTCGGTATGATATGGTACGTTTCGTATGGTACAGTATGTATCAATTTGTGGATGTCCGCCCTTTTCGTCTGATATGTTACGAATTACAATTCGTATTATATTTTATGAATTTGCTTAATGTACAATATGTTACGAATTTGCAAAATGTACTTTGTTACGAATTTGAAAAACGTTTAGTATGTTACGAATTCTAGCTAGGTGGCTAACGTTTGCTAGCTGTCTAACTTTAGCTAGGCTAGGGGTTAGGGGTTAGGGTTCAATTTAGGAGTTAGGTTAAAGGGTTAGGGTTAGGGGAAGGGTTTGCTAAAAGGGTTAAGGTTAGGGTTAGGGGAGGTGCTATCTAACATGCTAAGTAGTTGCAAAGTAGCTAAAAAAGTAGTAAATAGCTGCTTATCAGCTAAAATGCTAAAGTTGTCCACTTTTGCGTCATACGCCCATCCACCCCTACCAACCACCTAACTTTCATTTTTGCCTTAAGTAACAATCTACCTTATTTAACCATACCAAACGTAACATATCATACTCATTTGAGTATGTTAAGTCTACTCTATGAAACCAGGCTGGTCGATGAGGATGGGGACACGCCCTCTCTTCTGTCTTCTGTAGAAATATAATGCTCTAATTCTATGGTTCTGCAAGATGGAAAAGTTAGAGTTTTTTTAATCTGCATCATACTGTCCACCTATTTTATTTTTCTTGAATGTCAAAAGCTAGCGAAATTACTGAATTTCATGAACAGTCTGTTCTATGTAGTCTATTTCTATACTGTTAAATCTACTCTGTCTGTATCATGCAACTGTTCACTCTTTGACCTTTGACAGGGGTCTACCAGGTCACTTTGCTCAGGTCACTATGCTGTGGGTCTGGGCTGTCATGGAAATAGCCTACTACAACAACAACAACAACAACAACAGAAAAATGTTCTGTAAGTGAGGTACATAACATTCCATCCTGTTTCATCAGGCAGGGATTCCACCAATGAGCAAACAGAACAGGACTCCTCATCATGACATCAACTCAAGCTTGTTTATACCTGGTGCTAACGTTTTTTATTGTGTACACATCCTGATTGTGCTGACATTTGTTGACAGACATTGTGATCTGATTGTGATCAGATCTTCCTGACCACATCAGGATATAGTCAGGGACACATTGTGTCTGGATATCTCAAAAAACGTAGATGGATCTGAACAGTAAAACAATTTAAATCATTATAATCCTGCCTATCAAAATCATTCATATGTGGCACCATTGACTTATGACATCAATATGTGTCTTGAACCCCCTAAGGTCAATGTCTGCGCCCCCACGGAAATCTAATTAGCAGAATACAAAAATTATTAGCATTTGAACAGTTTGGTCTACAAACTCACTTGGAAAGATGAGACTCTCACGAACATGGTGTTCTCCATTTCCGATGGTGTTCTCTGTTTCGCTCTACGACCCCCACAAATGTCTTGGGACTCATCTGAAGTCGGTACGTGTCCCTTCCACGGGACGGTTGAGCTAACATAGGCTAATGCGATTAGCATGAGGTTGTAAGTAACAAGTACATTTCCCAGGACATAGACATATCTGATATTGGCAGAAAGCTTCATTTCTTGTTAATCTAACTGCACTGTCCAATTTACAGTAGCTATTACAGTGAAAGAATACCATGCTATTGTTTGAGGAGAGTGCACAATTTTGAACGTGAAAAGTTATTAATAAACAAATTAGGCACATTTGGGCAGTCTTGATACAAACATTTTTAACTGAAATGCAATGGTTCATTGGATCAGTCTAAAACTTTGCACATACACTGATGTCATCTAGTGGCCAAAAATCGAAATTGCACCTGGGCTGGAATAATACATTATGGCCGTACTCTTGCATTTCAATGATCGTTAAAAAAATACAAAAGAACAATTGTTTTTTTTGTTTGCATTATCTTTTACCAGATCTATTGTGTTATATTCTACTACATTCCTTTCACATTTCCATAAACGTCAAAGTGTTAACTTTCAAATGGTACCAAGAATATGCATATCCTTGATTCAGGGCCTGAGCTACAGGCAATTAGATTTGGGTATGTCATTTTAGGTGAAAATTGGGGCTTTTAAAAAAAAAGTTTCCTAATCATTCTTATCCCTCAGATATAGAACAGAAATATCAGAACAAACTTCATTTAGATTTTTTAGGGGGGACTATCTGTTGTTCCATGTAATGAATATGTTATTCAATGCGTTTGTACGGGCAGTAAGGTCAAAAATGATTTATCATCGAACAATTAAAATATCTATTTTTTGGGATACCTCAAAGGGTCTTAAATTTCTAAATCAAATAGCAAAATTATCCTTGGTATGACCTTCTTAAAACAATTCCATATAGCTTAGTAGAACCCCTCTCCCTGCTTAGACAGAGCTTAGACTCTCATTGGTTAAAATAAAGAAATGTACACTATATTGAAAGAATATCCTTTAAATAATTGACATACAGGTATTGACCAAGAAATCCTGTCACAATGAAGACAAAGTGGACGGATAAGAGACACATAGTATCAGAAGACACGTCTGAAAATGTGGGCACAATCAGAATGTGGACAAGATCAGGACCAGGTATAAACAATGCAATAAAGAGGATCAATAGGAGAGGTTCTGTCCCAAATGGTACCCTATTCCCTATATAGTGCAAGGCCTTTAGGGATCCTGTCAAAAGTAGTCCACTATTAAAGTAATATAATATGGTGCCATTTGGGAGACAACCAAGGCTATGGTTAAAGGGTTAGCATGGGATGTCATTGTCCTCTCATTCAATCGATCTGCTTTACAGGTCAATGGCCTCGGTCTCGATGATTCAGACTTGTTTCTTCCTGTTCAAAAATACAATACTGTACACTTGGAGAAATTGACACAGTTGGATTTGGCAAGTAGGGCCATACGTTTCTCAAAAAATACTTATTGGTTGTCAAATTGCGCAAATTGCACATGCAATTCTCAAGGTTGGGTTGGCGACATGAAAGATTGCCCCTCAAATTCAAATATGGACCTCAAAGCCAGCTCTACTGCTTTATTTTCATTCTGACCCTATAATCAGGGACTGATTTAGACCTGAGACACCAGATGGGTGCAATTAATATTCAGGTACAACACAAACCAGTTTGTTTAGCTGGACCTTGTCGGTGTGAGTGTGTTAGTCTCTCTCTCTCTCTCTCTCTTTTTCTGTACCTTTCTTTCTCTCTCTCTCTCTCTCTCTGTCTCTGTCTCTCGCTGAGAATTGAATTGAATTCAATTTAAGGGATTTATTGACATGGGAAACATATGTTAACATTGCCAAAGCAAGTGCAAATAGCTAATAAACAAAAGTGAAATAAACAATAAAAATGAACAGTAAACATTGCCCTCACAGAAGTTCCAAAAGAATAAAGACATTTCAAATGTCATATTATGTCTATTTACAGTGTGGTAACGATGTGCAAATAGTTACAAAAGGGTAAATAAATAAACATAAATATGGGTTATATTTACAATGTTGTTTGTTCTTTACTGGTTGCCCTTTTCTTGTGGCAACAGGTCACACATCTTGCTGACGACACCATTCTGTATACTTCTGGCCCTTTGGACACTGTGTTAACTAACCTCCAGACGAGCTTCAATGCCATACAACTCTCCTTCCGTGGCCTCCAACTGCTCTTAAATGCAAGTAAAAATAAATGCATGCTCTTCAACCGATCGCTGCCCACACATGCCCGCCCATCCAGAATCACTACTCTGGACGATTCTGACTTAGAATATGTGGACAACTACAAATACCTAGGTGTCTGGTTAGACTGTAAACTCTCCTTCCAGATTCACATTAAGCATCTCTAATCCAAAATTCAATCTAGAATCGCCTTTCTATTTCGCAACAAAGCATCCTTCACTCATGCTGCCAAACATACCCTCGTAAAACTGACTATCCTACCGATCCTCGACTTCGGCGATGTCATTTACAAAATAGCCTCCAACACTCTACTCAGCAAATTGGATGCAGTCTATCACAGTGCCATTCGTTTTGCCACCAAAGCCCCATATACTACCCACCACTGCGACCTGTATGCTCTCGTTGGCTGGCCCTCGCTTCAAATTCGTCACCAAACCCCCTGGCTCCAGGTCATCTAGAAGTCTTTGCTAGGTAAAGCCCCGCCTTATCTCAGCTCACTGGTTACCACAGCAGCACCCACTGGTAGCACGCGCTCCAGCAGGTATATTTCACTGGTCACCCCCAAAACCAAATCCTCCTTTGGCCGCCTTTCCTTCCAGTTCTCTGCTGCCAATGACTGGAACGAACTGCAAAAATCCCTGAAGATGGAAACTCATATCTCCCTCACTAACTTTAAGCACCAGCTGTCAGAGCAGCTCACAGATCACTGCACCTGTACATAGCCCATGTGTAAATAGCTCATCCAACTACCTCATCCCCATACTGTTATTTATTTGATTTATTTTGCTCTTTTGCACCCCAGTATCTCTACTTGCACATTAATCTTCTGCACATCTATCACTCCAGTGTTTAATTGCTATATTGTAATTATTTCGCCACTATGGCGTATTTAATGCCTTTCCTCCCTTATCCTGCCTCATTTGCACACACTGTATATAGACTTTTTCTATTGTATTATTGATTGTATGTTTGTTTATTCCATGTGTTGTTGTTTGTGACGCACTGCTTTGCTTTATCTTGACCAGGCCGCAGTTATAAGTGAGAACTTAACTAACAATGCAGTTCTAATAAATACCTAAAAAAAGTAACAAATAAAAGTAACAAATAATAATAGAGTAGCAGTAAGATAACAATAGCGAGGCTACATACAGGGTGTACAGGTACAGAGTCAATGTGCGGGGGCACCGGTTAGTCGAGGTAATTGATTGTACATGTAGGTAGAGTTATTCAATTCATTATACATGTAGGTAGAGTTATTAAAGTGACTATGCATACATAATAACAGAGAGTAGCAGCAGCGTAGAGGGGGGTGGGGGCAATGCAAATAGTCTGGGTAGCCATTTGATTAGATGTTCAGGAGTCTTATGGCTTGGGGGTAGAAGCTGTTTAGAAGCCTATTGGACCTAGACCTGGCGCTCCGGTGCCGCTTGCCGTGCGGTAGCAGAGAGAACAGTCTATGACTAGGGTGGTTGGAGTATTTGACAATTTGTAGGGCCTTCCTATGACACCACCTTGTATAGAGCTCCTGGATCGCAGGAAGCTTGACCCCGGTGATGCACTGGGCCGTACACACTACCTTCTGTAGTGCCTTGCGGTCAGAGGCCGAGCAGTTGCCATACCAGGCAGTGATGCAACCCGTTAGGATGCTCTCGATGGTGCAGCTGTTGAACGTTTTGAGGATCTGAGGACCAATGCCAAATCTTTTCAGTCTCCTGAGGGGGAATGTCTTGGTGTGCTTGGACCATGTTAGTTTGCTGGTGATGTGGACGCCAAGCAACTTGAAGCTCTCAACCTGCTCCACTACAGCCCAGTCAATGAAAATGGGAGTGTGCATGATCCTCCATTTCCTGTAGTCCACAATCATCTCCTTTGTCTTGATCACGTTGAGGGAGAGGTTGTTGTCCTTGCACAACACGGTCAGGTCTCTGACCTTCTCCCTAAAGGCTGTCTCGTCATTGTCGGTGATCAGGCCTACCACTGTTGTGTCATCGGCAAACTTAATGATGGTGTTGGAGTCGTGCCTGGCCGTGCAGTCATGAGTGAACAGGGAGTACAGGAGGGGACTGAGCATGCACCCCTGAGGGGCCCCCATGTTGAGGATCAGCGTGGTGGATGTTTTGTTACCTACCCTTACCACCTGGGGGCGGCCCGTTAGGAAGTCCAGGATCCATTTGCAGAGGGAAGTGTTTAGTCCCAGTGTCCTTAGCTTAGTGATGAGCTTTGGTGGCACTATGGTGTTGAACACTGAGCTGTAGTCAATTAATAGCATTCTCATATAGGTGTTCATTTTGTCCATGTGTGAAAGGGCAGTGTGGAGTGCAATAGAGATTGCATCATCTGTGGATCTGTTGGGGTGGTATGCAATTTGGAGTGGGCCTAGGGTTTCTGGGATAATGGTGTTGATGTGAGCCATGACCAGCATTTCAAAGCACTTCATGGCTACAGACGTGAGTGCTACGGGTTGGTAGTCCTTTAGGCAGGTTACCTTAGTGTTCTTGGGCACCGGGACTATGGTTGTCTGCTTGAAACATGTTTTTATGGGAGTTAATCAAAATTGTGTTGTTTTCAAATTCATTTTCAATCTGTGTAATATAGTTATATATTTGGCGGGAGGTAAGGAAGTGCCGCTCAGTTTCCATCTCATTTTGTTGGCAGTGTGCACATTGCCTGTCTTCTCTTGAGAGCCAGGTCTGCCTATGGCGGCCTTTCTCAATAGCAAGGCTATGCTCACTGAGTCTGTACATAGTCAAAGCTTTCCTTAAGCTTATGTCAGGTATTCTGTCACTGTGTACTCTCTGTTTAGGGCCAAATAGCATTCTAGTTTGCTCTGTTTTTTTGTTAATTCTTTCCAATGTGTCAAGTAATTATCTTTTTGTTTTCTCATGATTTGGTTGGGTCTAATTGTCTTGCTGTCCTGGGGCTCTGTGGAGTCTGCTTGTGTTTATGAACAGAGCCCCATGACCAGCTTGCTTAGGGGACTCTTCTCCAGGTTCTTCTCTCTGTAAGTTATGGCTTTGTTATGGAAGGTTTGGGAATCCCTTCCTTTTTGGTGGTTGTAGAATTTAAGAGCTCATTTCTGGATTTTGATAATTTGCGGGTATCGGCCTAATTCCGCTATGCATGCATTATTTGGTGTTTTACGTTGTACAGAATTCTGCATGCAGTCTCAATTTGGTGTTTGTCCCATTTTGTGAATTCTTGGTTGATGAGCGGACCACAGACCTTACAACAATGAAGGGCAATGGGTTCTATAACTGATTCAAGTATTTTTAGTAAGATCCAGCTTCGTTCACAGCTTTGTGGAAGTTACCTGTGGCGCTGATGTTTAGACCGAGGTATGTATAGTTTTTGTGTGATCTTGGGCAACGGTGTCAAGATGGAATTTGTATTTGTGGACCAGGCGACTGGAACTTTTTTGGAACACCATTCTTTTTGTCTTACTGAGATTTATTGTCAGGGCCCAGGTCTGACGGAATATGTGCAGAAGATCTAGGTGCTGCTGTATGCCCTCCTTGGTTGGTGACAGAAGCACCAGATCATCAGCAAACAGTTGGCATTCGACTTCAGATTCTAGCAGGGTGAGGCCGGGTGCTGCAGACTATTCTAGTGCCCTCGCTAATTTGTTGATATACAGTTGAAGTCGGAAGTTTACATTCACTTAGGTTGGAGTCATTAAAACTCTTTTTCAACCACTCCACAAATCTCTTGTTAACAAACTATAGTTTTGGCAAGTCAGTTAGGACATCTACTTTGTGCATGACACAAGTCCTTTTTCCAACAATTGTTTACAGACAGATTATTTCACTTATAATTCACTGTATCACAATTCCAGTGGGTCAGAAGTTTATATACACTAAGTTGATTGTGCCTTTAAACAGCTTGGAAAATTCCAGAAAATTATGGTATGGCTTTAGAAGCTTCTGACAGGCTAATTGACATCATTTGAGTCAATTGGAGGTGTACCTGTGGATGTATTTCAAGGCCTACCTTCAAACTCAGTGCCTCTTTGCTTGACATCATGGGAAAATCAAAAGAAATCAGCTAAGACCTCAGAAAAAAATGTAGACCTCCACAAGTCTGGTTCATCCTTGGGAGCAATTTCCAGACGCCTGAAGGTACCACGTTCATCTGTACAAACAATAGTTCGCAAGTATAAACACCATGGGACCAAACAGTCGTCATAATGCTCAGGAAGGAGACGCATTCTGTCTCCTAGAGATGAACGTACTTTGGTGTGAAAAGTGCAAATCCATCCCAGAACAACAGCAAAGGACCTTGTGAAGATGCTGGAGGAAACGGGTACAATAGTATCTATATCCACAGTAAAACGAGTCCTATATTGACATATCCTGAAAGGCCGCTCAGCAAGGAAGAAGCCACTGCTCCAAAACCGCAATAAAATAGCCAGACTACGGTTTGCAACTGCACATGGGGGACAAAGATTGTACTTTTTGGAGAAATGTCCTCTGGTCTGATGAAACAAAAATAGAACTGTTTGGCCATAATGACCATCGTTATGTTTGGAGGAAAAAGGGGGAGGCTTGCAAGCCGAAGAACACCATCCTGATTGTGAAGAACAGGGGTGACAGCATCATGTTGTGCTGCAGGAGGGACTGGTGCACTTCACAAAATAGATGGCATTATGAGGTAGGACAATTAAGTGGATATATTGAAGCAACATCTCAAGACATCAGTCAGGAAGTTAAAGCTTGGTCACAAATGACCCCAAGCATACTTCTAAACTTGTGGCAAAATGGCTTAAGGACATCACAGTCAAGGTATTGGAGTGGCCATCACAAAGCCCTGACCTCAATCCTATAGAAAATTTGTGGGCAGAACTGAAAAAGCGTGTGCGAGCAAGAAGGCCTACAAACCTGACAGTTACACCAGCTCTGTCAGGAGGAATGGGCCAAAATTCACCCAACTTATTGTGGGAAGCTTGTGGAAGGCTACCCAAAACATTCGAGTTAAACAAGTTAAACAATTTAAAGACAATGCTACCAAATACTAATTGACTGTATGTAAACATCTGACCCACTGGGAATGTGATGAAAGAAATAAAAGCTGAAATAAATCATTCTCTTTACTATTAATCTGACATTTCACATTCTTAAAATAAAGTGGTGATCCTAACTGACCTAAGACAGGGACTTTTTACTATGATTAAAAGTCAGGAATTGAGTTTAAATGTATTTGGCTAAGGTGTATGTAAACTTCCGACTTCAACTGTATATGTTGAAGAGGGTGGTTTCTTAAACTGCATCTCTCTCTCTCGTTACACCACAGTGACGTTTAATCCTCTCTCTCTCTCTCTCTGTCTCTCTTTCTCTCTCTCTATAACACACACCCACAGCCACATTGGACACACACACGAACAAGGGAACAAGGTCATCAACACGAACACGTACACACACTCTTGGGCAATAGACTTGTTGTTTTCTCCCCTCCCTCCCTCTATCCCTCCTACGCTCCCAGTGTCCAGATTCCTGCAGCGTTTACAGTAGGGGATGTCACGTCACACACACAGGGTCATTGGGTAAGCAGCAGTAAAAGGATCATTAACCCTGACTACTTACGTACTGTATCTACTGATCTGATCCGCTGACGGTTTTATGCTTTATTATACCCAACGGCTATAGTCTGACTCACACTGTGTCTGTTGATAACATGTTGCTCCTATGGTCTATATACTGCAATAAACATGGTCTATGTTCCAAACAGCACTCTATTCCCTATATAGTTCATATAGGCCCTGGCTAAAAGTAGTGCACTATATAAGAAATAGGGTCCATTTGGGATGCATTCATGGGCTGTGATTCTGAACGGCAAGCTTCTGGTTTTTAATCTCAACGTTCCTAATGTTTGTTTTAGCTTTCCAAGCTGGGAGTGTTTATCTCGGCATTCCGAGCAGGGCCTTTTGATCTTATCCGCTCGGCAGGTGGTAAACACACACACGCACACACACACACACACACACACACACACACACACACACACACACACACACACACACACACACACACACACACACACACACACACACACACACACACACACACAGTAATAATCAAGGTAGGGTCTATCAATAGATGAGACGATAGTCACGTCTATATTGGGTTTTGAGCCAGCAATGCATGTTAAAGTGAATTATTCTCTTCGTCATTTCTCCTTCAATAATCCATATTACGGAACCAAATTTGGCACACCGGTTCACAACAAAATTCCCTAAATTGTCAGCAGATGGTTACTTGATCCCCTCGCTAGTTTTCTTGCTGAACGATGGATAGACATTTTGCATTCTCATAAGAAATTCCACTAAGTTGTCAACAGTGACACTCAAATGACAGAGAAAGATTACATATCAGGAGTGCCTTCTTTTTGAATATCCGAGAACGGTGTTCTTGGTGTAATTAAAAACAATATTTTCTCTGCTATCTTTTACAGCAAAGAATGAAGGAAAGCTAACTAATTACATGGGGGCTAACAGGCTAATATTTAATTTTTGTTAAAGGAGAAACAGAAAAAGATAGAATTAGGATAACATATCATACAGCCTCATTGGAGATTTTTCTGTTCTATGTACCGAGCTGTGACCAAAACTGAAACCTAGCCACTCTCTCGTACCTTAGCAACATTAACTGCACAAGTTTTTAGCTATCTAGCTAACGTTATATCCAGACAACATTGACGCTCAATATATTTTTGTTCTCAGCTATATTCAACATTTATTTCAAGCCAGATAGCCTACATTATTGAAATTGTGTCTATTTTGTTGGTTGACATTGTAACGGTAGTTGCTAGCTACCGAGCTTGCTAGCCAGGCTCCCTGGTTCATGTTTCGTCCAAGCAGCCCAGCTATGACACATGTTGGCAAGCTGTTGTACCTTGACAACATTGACTATGAACATACAGTGGGGGAAAAAAGTATTTGATCCCCTGCTGATTTTGAAGGTTGCCAACTTACAAAGAAATTATCAGTCTATAATTTTAATGGTAGGTTTTTATGAACAGTGAGAGACAGAATAACAACAAAAAAATCCAGAAAAACGCATGTCAAAAATGTTATAAAATGATTTCCATTTTAATGAGGGAAATAAGTATTTGACCCCTCTGCAAAACATGACTTAGTACTTGGTGGCAAAACCCTTGTTGGCAATCACAGAGGTCAGACGTTTCTTGTAGTTGACCAGCAGGTTTGCACACATCTCAGGAGGGATTTTGTCCCACTCTTTGCAGATCTTCTCCAAGTCATTAAGGTTTCGAGGCTGACGTTTGGCAACTCAAACCTTCATCATTTAAAATGATGATGTAATGGTGAATTAATCACACATTGTTAAATGTGGTAGCTGCAAGCTGCCTGTGTTTACATCCCTCTCAGTCCAATCTGCAAAGATGTCTAAAGTAAAGGGAGAGAGATGACAATAGGAAAGGGTGGCAGCCTACAGTAGGTGTAGGTTCAGGTCACCTGTATATATGTATTCTTGAGCAGGGGAACCTTGCGGGCGCTGCAGGATTTCAGTCCTTCATGGCGTAGTGTGTTACCAATTGTTTTCTTGGTGACTATGGTCCCAGCTGCCTTGATATCATTGACAAGATCCTCCCGTGTAGTTCTGGGCTGATTCCTCACCATTCTCATGATCATTGCAACCCCACGAGGTGAGATCTTGCATGGAGCCCCAGGCCTAGGGATATTGACAGTTCTTTTGTGTTTCTTCCATTTGCGAATAATCGCACCAACTGTTGTCACCTTCTCACCAAGCTGCTTGGCGATGGTCTTGTAGCCCATTCCAGCCTTGTGTAGGTCTACAATCTTGTCCCTGACATCCTTGGAGAGCTCTTTGGTCTTGGCCATGGTGGAGAGTTTGGAATCTGATTGATTGATTGCTTCTGTGGACATGTGTCTTTTTTACAGGTAACAAGCTGCGGTTAGGAGCACTCCCTTTAAGAGTGTGCTCCAAATCTCAGCTCGTTACCTGTATAAAAGACACCTGGGAGCCAGAAATCTTTCTGATTGAGAGGGGGTCAAATACTTATTTCCCTCATTAAAATGCAAATCAATTTATAACATTCTTGACATGCGTTTTTCTGGATATTTTTGTTGTTATTCTGTCTCACTGTTCAAATAAACCTACCATTAAAATGATAGACTGATCCTTTCTTTATCAGTGGGCAAACATACAAAATCAGCAGGGGATCAAATACTTTCCCCCCCACTGTACTTCTTTTGTTCTATTATCTTAGCCTTATTCACAATTCAATTAACTATCTATCTGAGCTCAGATCAGCTACAAACGTTAATTTTGTTGCATGAAATCAACCTTTCCACCATAGCTAGCTAGTTAGCTACGCTACCTAGTCAAACCAATGCTCTAAAAGTACATACAATAGCAAAATGCTGTGACAGTTTCATCAAACAGAAGTGGAACATTATAGCTATGTCAATTCTTACCTCGATTGTTGGTATTAGTTCCTCATTGGCCTTATCTCCAATATTATGTGAAGTCTCATCACAAAATCATACATATAAGTGTCCAGGCAATGCTGTTCTGTGCTAAGATGGCTGTTCACTGATGTTGCAGCATCATAGCCTGCTTTATCCTCACTTTATCCTCACTACAGAAAGTATTACAATACCAAAACATAAACAAAATAGAAATATTTCACTCAAGTCAACCTTACCAACATGATTGTAATAGTCATCAGTACTATTCATATTAACCTTCTGGACCTCAGCACAAACAAACAAGAATATGAAACAAAGACTATTCACTTTATTTAAAATGATGATGTAATGGTGAATTAATCACACATTGTTAAATGTGGTAGCTGCAAGCTGCCTGTGTTTACATCCCTCTCAGTCCAATCTGCAAAGATGTCTAAAGTAAAGGGAGAGAGATGACAATAGGAAAGGGTGGCAGCCTACAGTAGGTGTAGGTTCAGGTCACCTGTAGAGTTACCCTCCTGTAGTTTATCAACCAGCTAGTCATTAGAATCAGGTGCACTAGATTAGGGTTGGAGAAAACTTACAAGACGGTAACTCTCCAGGAGAGCCCTGTATCAGATCACACTGGATCTTGTGTCGAGTCTGTTGATCTGGATCTGGATCTGGTCATCCTCATTGTGGTACTCCAGTCCTCGGGGGCCTGATTGGTGTCACACTTTTTCCCCAGCCCCAGATAGCACACCTGAATACTCTAATTGTATTCCAAGGATTAGTGTGGCCCTTCTCTATGATAGACTGTCACCATGATCACCTGAAACACATAAATAGTGTCATTATTATTTTGTTTGCAAACTGTAGCAACACTTAAAAAAACAAGCAGTGCTCTCATATCTAACATACATGATTGTGTTCGGCAAAGTAATCACAGATACATGTAACAAACATTCATTGAAGTATAGTCAATGTGTTCACAGAGTTGGATCATGTCTACATACAGTAGCCAGGGAGAGGTGAGGTGGGGAATGTGATTAGTCTAGTTAAAACAGCATTTCTTAATCCTGGTCCTGGGGACCCAAAGGGGTGCACATTTTTGTTTTTGCACTAGCACTACACTGCCGATTCAAATTATCAACTTGTCAAGTGTTGATGATTTGAATCAGGTGTGTAGTGCTAATGCAAAAAACAGTATGGCTGCATTTCAAAATCAAAGTAGACAGCACTCTGCCCTAAACCCTTAGCCCTTGAATGACATTTTACATCATCACATCCGAGTGTACCATAAATGTCCATTGCACAAGCGAGGGAGAGTGATGATCGGAGAGGCAATGTCCTTGGTGGAAATCTTGAAGTTCAGCTTAAAAACAACCAACCTAAAGCTATTAATGTACCTCGTAAGCTAACGTATCTAGCTAGCACTCCTGTCAGGGAGCTAGCTACAGTTACCCATAGCTGGCTAGCTAGTTTTATAGTTTGGTCATGTATTCCAATACATTTCAGAATTCCCAAAAATGTGTTTATGAATCTAGCTACGTTTTATAGGCTCCTCGCTATGAGACTAAGCCAATCTGCCAATGCTAAAAACAATGTCTATATATATTTTTAGCAAGCTAGCTTCATACTTTTTCCTGACATTCCGAAAATGCAGCCTTGTTGATTACATTTTACATTTCGCGGCCACCAGAGTTTGACATACTACTGACATACTACTTAAGTGCAGCAGTTTGCATTGAATTGTGGGTCATATCAACCCCGCAAGTGACCAAAGTTGGTCACTCGCTCCCTCGAGCTAAATCGAGGACCGACGGGGCTTCGTTAGTGAATTGGACCTCCACTTAAGATGGCAATCAAACTGCATCCGGTTTCGACCGGGATTCCCCAGAGGGAAAGTGGCTAGTGCAAGGGCTGAGGGGATAAAAATAACATGTTTGGACTGCAGTCATAGTCTTCCTCCACTGTCCCTGTCCCACACTGGGCTAAAAAATAGTGATCAACTGGTCGCAAAGCACACGTGACTGTCCTCCTTGACAATGTGCCAACGGTTTGAGCCACCCAAAAGATATCAATTGGATGCCTCCATCCACAACATTTCAAGCGTGGTGAGTGAGCTGACAGCACGTTCTTAACTCTTCTACACATTTGTACGTGATCATTGTATTATTGTATGTATGTGATTCCTCTCCTCAAGATCCACCTGCCCTCTGCACTACTCATTCATGTCTCCTCTCTCTCTTAGACTATGGTACTGTACTTGAAGTGGTGTGAAGTACTTAAGTAAAAATACTTTAAAGTACTACTTAAGTAGATTTTTGGGGTATCTGTACTTTACTATTTATATTTTTGACAACTTTCACTTTTACTCCTCTACATTCCTGAAGAAAATATGTACTTTTTAGTCCCATACATTTTCCTTGACACCCAAAAGTATTTTTCGAATGCTTAGCAGGACAGAAAATGGTCCAATTCATCCCTATTACCTCTGATCTGGCGGACTCACTAAACACAAATAAACAAGAAAATAGTGCCTTCTGGTTTGCTTAAAATAAGGAAGGTGAAATTATTTATACTTGTACTTTCGATACTTAAGTATATTTCAGCAATTACATTTTCTTTTGATATTTAAGTATATTTAAAACCAAAAACGTTTAGACTTCTACTCAAGTAGTATTTTACTGGGTGACATTCACTTTTACTGAGTTATTTTCTATTTAGGTATCTTTACTTTTACTCGAGTATGACAATTGGGTGCTTTTGCCTTCATCGTTCTTTATTGAGACGAGGTGGGGGTAAAGGGGTGTTGCCCTTGGTCTCGTTCATCCGAAGCAGGCCTCTCCAGAGGAACACTGAAGGGGGAGAGAGGGATAAATGGGAAGGAGAGAAAATGTACATGGTCTTATCAGTTAGGTATGCCAGTATAAATACAGGTATTCTGGTTGGAAATTGGGTGATTGTTGAGGCAAATAATGCATTACTAAACCTTCTAAAAAGACAGTGAGGATCCATTGAGACATTGAGGAGGAAAGGGGAGGATACTTACATGTACATGGAGTGGAAGCTATAGTAGGAGTTGATTCCGTATGTCTCCTAGTTGAACATCTCACTAACAGACAGATATACAAGGGAATAGTGGTTAGTGTGTGTCATAGTGTGTGTCTCACTGAGTCTGTCGCCAGAGTGGTATACTATGAAACAAGCTAGATCAACTCAAGCTTTAATGAAGACTTTATCCGTACTACGATATTGCTTGCACGCCTAACTGCAGCAGGCTTGTAACTGAGTTTGTATGTCGCACATGGCTAGTAAAACAGCAAACTCTTCATTGAGACAATGCTGACACATCAAACCATGGGCGAGCCAGTGCCACATGCTCATTTGTGATGAAATCTAAATGAAAGAAAAGTTGAAATAGGCTTTTAGAAATGCAATCTTTATCTTATTATTTATAGCTAATACAGTCTTTGATGTGCTTCGGTGTGCTTATCAATGCACAAGCACCTTTTTTTCACTCCTGTCTCTCCTTCTATCTGTGGTACAGCTTGTTGCCTTGTGGCCATAGACATATAATTGGGGACATATAACCAGGGTTAGCGGTGCTGGAACCTTTAACCCTGGTATTTTGACTGTTAAACTCATGGGTACACTAGCAAAGGCTGCCAGTCTGTCCTCGAATGAGAGTTGCCATTTATGGATTACATGTCTGTGGTTGATAGCGGCTGTCAGTCTTCCTTTCGCAAATTTCATAATTCAATTGTGCAAAATATGTACAGTTTGGAAATCAAATTCTGTCCTTATTAAATCTGTAATGTGATAGGTATTACTTAATTTCTTTACCGACCAAAAGAAAACATTTGATTAATAAAATATTTAAATCAGTTGTCTTCCTTTTTAAAAAAAATGTATACAGGGAAAACCAGGGTCTCATTTACAAGGGGGGCCCTGTGAGCATGAGCATACACAATTACATACATATAATGTAAGATAATATAAATACAATACAATAAATACAACAAGGTTAATCAAAACAAACACAACTCTCACATATCACCTCCCTTAAACTCGATCTAAACTGTCCAATGGAGACTGGCGAGTCTAATTTCAAGGCGGCCTGAAGTCTATTCCCTGAGCTGGCGGCATGAAAGCTAAAAGCATTTTCCCACAGCTCAGTGGAGACCTGCGCAAATTCCAGAACCAACCAGTCCAGAGAGCGGGTCTGAAAATTGCTGGATCTCCAATTAATACGTGCGATGAGGTAGTGGGGGAGTCTCTGAAGAACCACTTCATATACACAAAGTAGCCAATGCTGGGCCCTTCTGGTAGTCAGAGACGCCCAACAAACAGAACTATACAAAATGCAGTAATGTGCACGAAAATTGTCCCCAGTGATAAAGCGCAGTGCTGAGTGATCTAAAGGTTTTAAAACAGAGGCTGTCGCATACATTTGGATTAAATAACCATAATCATGTACAGAGAGAAGCATTGCTTGAACAATCTTCCTTCTACTTTACAAAGTGAGGCAGGATTTATTTCAATAATAGAAACCAATCCTAATTCTCATCTTTTATGTCAGTTTTTCAATGTATGTTTTAAAAGAGAGTTTATCATCAATCCAAATACCCAAGGACTTATAACAGGGAACTTGTTCAATTTGGGCTATCTTCAATGGGAAAATACGTAGTAAGCATTTTGGGGAATTAAGTCAAAATCATGCTGACGGTCAAGAATGGCCTGCTGTACTGAAAGGGCACAGGAGTAAATAACTGTATCATCCACGTAGAGATAAATGCTTCAGGTTTTAACAGATATAACAATATTATTTACAAAAATAGTGAAGAGAAAAGAGCCCAAAATAGACCCCTGTGGAGCACAGTTTTTAATACTGATACGGTCAGTAAGCAAACATTGCACTCGTGAAGGTGGTAAATAACCTTTTAATGGCGTCAGACCAAGAGTCTGTATCTGTCCTCGTGCTCCTAGACCTTAGTGCTACTTTTGATACCATCGATAACCACATTCTTTTGGAGAGATTGGAAACCCAAAATGGTCTACACTAACAACTTCTGGCCTGTTTTAGATCTTATCTGTCAGAAGATATCAATTTGTCGTGACAAATCAACTGTAAATTTCGGTGTTCCTCAAGGTTCCGTTTTAGGACCACTATTGTTTTCACTATATATTTTACCTCTTGGTGATGTCATTCAGAAACATAATGTTAACTTCCACTGCTATGCGGACGATACACAGCCATACATTTTGATGAAACATGGTGAAGCACCAAAATTGCTCTCACTGGAAGCCTGTGTTTCAGACATAAGGAAGTGGATGGCGGCAAATGTTTTACTTTTAAACTCAGACAAAAAAGAGATCCTAATTCTAGGTCCCATGAAACAAAGAGATCTTCTGTTGAATCTGACAATTAATCTTGATGGTTGTACAGTCGTCTCAAATAAAACTGTGAAGGACCTCAGTGTTACTCTGGGCCCTGATCTCTCTTTTGACGAACATATCAAGACTGTTTCAAGGACAGCTTTTTTCCATCTACGTAACATTGCAAAAATCAGATGCTTTCTGTCCAAAAATGATACAGAAAAATTTATCCATGCTTTTGTCACTTCTAGATTAGACTACTGCAATGCTCTACTTTCCGGCTACCCTGATAAAGCACTGAATAAACTTCAGTTAGTGCTAAACACAGCTGCTTGACTAGAACCAAAAATGGTGATCATATTACTCCAGTGCCCTCCTCTTTACAATGGCTTCCAGCTAAGGCTAGGGCTGATTTCAAGGTTTTACTGCTAACCTACAAAGCATTACATGGGCTTGCTCCTACCTATCTTTGCGATTTGGTCCTGCCGTACATACCTACACATACGCTACGGTCCCAAGATGCAGGCCTCCTTACTGTCCCTAACATTTCTAAGCAAAATGCTGGAGGCAGGGCTTTCTCCTATAGAGCTACATTTTTATGGAAGGGTCTGCCTATCCATGTGAGAGACGCAGACTCAGTCTCGACCTTTAAGTCTTTATTGAAGACTCCTATCTTCAGTAGGTTGTATGATTGAGTGTAGTCTGGCCCAGGAGTGTGTAGGTGAACGGAAAGGCACTGGCGAGACAAATCGCCCTTACTGTCTCTTCCTGGCCGGTTCCCCTCTCTCCACTGGGATTCTCTGCCTCTAACTCTATTACGGGGGCTGAGTCACTGGCTTACTGGTGCTCTTGCATGCCATCCCTAGGAGGAGTGCGTCACTTGAGTGGGTTGAGTCACCGACGTGATCTTCCTGTCCGGGTTGGCGCCCCACCTCGGGTTCATGCCGCGTGGGAGATATTCATGGGCCATACTGGGCCTTGTCTCAGGGTAGTAAGTTGGATGTTTGAAGATATCCCTCTAGTGGTATGGGGGCTGTGCTTTGGAAAAGTGGGTGGGGTTATATCCTGCCTGGTTGGCCCTGTCCGGGGGTATCGTCGGACAGTGCCACAGTGTCTCCCGACCCCTCCTGTCTCAGCCTCCAGTGATTATGCTGTAATAGTTTATGTGTCGGGGGGCTAGGGTCAGTCTATTATATCTGGAGTATTTCTCATGTCTTATCCGGTGTCCTGTGTGAATTTAAGTATGCTCCCTCTAATTCTCTCTCTCTTTTTCTCTCTTCTCTCTGAGAACCTGAGCCCTAGGACCATGCCTCAGGACTACCTGGCCTGATGACTCCTTGCTGTCCCCAGTCCACCTAGTTGCACCTACTTGCTGTCCCCAGCCCAGTTTCAACTGTTCTGCCTGCGGTTATGGAACCCTGACCTGTTCACCAGACGTGCTACCTTGTCCCGGACCTGCTGTTTTCGACTCGCTCTCTCTACCGCACCTGCTGTCTCTAACTCTGAATGATCAGCTATGAAAAGCCAACTAACATTTACTCCTGAGGTGCCTCTACAACCACCGTGATTATTATTATTTGACCCTGCTGGTTGTCTATGAACGTTTGAACATCTTGGCCATGTACTGATATAATCTCCACCCGGCACAGCCAGAAGAGGACTGGCCACCCCTCAGAGCCGGGTTCCTCTCTAGGTTTCTTCCTAGGTTCATGCCTTTCTAGGGAGTTTTTCCTAGCCACCGTGCTTCTACATCTGCATTGCTTGCTGTTTGGGGTTTTAGGCTGGGTTTCTGTATAGCACTTTGTGACATCGGCAAATGTAAAAAGGGCTTCATAAATACATTTGATTGATTGTGTCCTGTCCGTTAGATAGTTTGTGAACCAATTTCAAGACGCCTGATCTAGGCCTACAGTGTCTTCAGAAAGTATTCACACCCCTTGACTTTTTCCACATTTTGTTGTGTTACACCCTGAATTTACACACAACACCCCATAATGTCAAAACGGAATTATGTTTTTAGAAATGCTTAAAAATGAATACAAAATGAAAAGCTGAAATGTCTTGCTGTAACGATCGTCTGGAAGAGGGGACCAAGATGCAGCGTGGTAAGTGGTCATAATGATTTTTAATGAGACACTTTAAAAACAAACAGGGAAAACGAAAGCCAACAGTTCTGCCAGGTGAACACACACAAGACAGAAAACAACTACCCACAAAACCCCAAAGGAAAACAGGCTGCCTAAGTATGATTCCTAATCAGAGACAACGATAGACAGCTGCCTCTGATTAGGAACCCTACTCGGCCCAAAACAAAGAAATACAAAAACATAGAAAAAGGAACATAGAACGCCCACCCAATGTAACACCCTGGCCTAACCAAAATAAAGAACAAATAAACCCTCTCTATGGCCAAGGCATTACAGTACCCCCCCCAAAGGTGCGGAGTCCGGCCGCAAAACCTGACTCTGAAGGGGAGGGTCCGGGTGGGCCTTCCTACGGCGGTGGCTCGGGTGTGGGATGTGGACCCCGCGCCACCCTCGGCTTCGGCCACTTAGGTGGCACCCCTAGCTGTGCCGGAGGACTGGTGGGCAACCTTGGCTGCGCCCGGCTGGCGGGCGACCCTGGCGGCTCCGGCGGCTCCGGGCCGGCGGGCAGCTCCGGCGGATCCGGGCATGCGGGCGGCTCTGGCGGATCCGGGCATGCGGGCGGCTCCGGCGGCTCCGGGCTGGCGGGCGGCTCCGACGGCTCCGGGCAGGCGGGCGGCTCTGACGGCTCCGGACAGGCGGGCGGCTCTGGCAGCTCCAGACAGGCGGGCGGCTCTGGCGGCTCCGGACAGGCGGGAGGCTCTGACGGCTCCGGACAGGCGGGAGTCTCTGACGGCTCCGGACTGGCGGGCGGCTCTGACGGCTCCGGACTGGCCGGCGGCTCTGATGGCTCCGGATTGGCGGGCGGCTCTGACGGCTCCGGACTGGCGGGTGGCTCTGGCGGCTCCGGACTGGCGGGTGGCTCTGGTGGCTCTGGACTGGCGGGCGGCTCTGGCGGCTCCGGACTGGCGGGCGGCTCTGACGGCTCCAGACTGGCGGACGACTCTGACGGCTCTGGACAGGGAATGCGCACTGTAGGCCTGACGCGTGGGACTGGTTTGGAGACGCCAGACTAGTAACACACACCTTCAGGCTAGTGCGGGGAGCAGGAACAGGTCGTACTGGAGAGAGAGTGCGAGAGGCAGGCACCTGAAAAGCATGGGTAGTTGACTCAGGCCTCACCCCTGGTCCAGCCGGACTACCCGTGTGCCCCCCCCCCAAAAAAAAAAATTGGGGGCTGCCTCTCGTTCTTCCCGGGTAGGCTCCGATATCTTTCAATCACCTGGCCCCATGTCCAGTCTTTCCTCCCCATTCACTCCTGACGAGACCAGGTGTCCATCTCCTCCCGAGCACGCTGCTTGATCCAGTTGTGGTGGGTAGTTCTGTAACGATCGTCTGGAAGAGGGGACCAAGATGCAGCGTGGTAAGTGATCATAATGAGACACTTCAAAAACAAAAAGGGAAAACGAAAGCCAACAGTTCTGCCAGGTGAACACACACAAGACAGAAAACAACTACCCACAAAACCCCAAAGGAAACAGGCTGCCTAAGTATGATTCCTAATCAGAGACAACAATAGACAGCTGCCTCTGATTAGGAACCCTACTCGGCCCAAAACAAAGAAATACAAAAACATAGAAAAAGGAACATAGAACGTTCATTCATTAAATTATTCACTCCCTAAACTTGCTTCCGTTATAGAATAATGCCTCACCAAAGGGAAGCATCAGGGAGTTTTTTTGTGTTGGAGGTGATGTTGGGTCCGGGTGTCAGTACCGGTGCTACCAGGGAGGCCTCAGTCGGTTCGTGGACTCTCATGCCTCAGCTGGCTCGACAGGTTTCCATACCTCACCGGGATCGATAGGCTCCCATGCATCAGCTGGCTCGACAGGCTCCCATGCCTCAGTGGGTTCGATAGGCTCCCATGCCTTAGCTGGCTCGATAAGCTCCCATGACTCAGCGGGCTCGATAGGCTCCCATGCCTCAGCTGGGTGAACAGGTTCCCTGCCTCGGCTGAAGCAACCGGGGAGTTTTCAGCCGGCTCGTCAGGCTCTCCCGCCTCAGACGGTTCATCAGGTTTCTGCACCTCAACAGAGGCATCCGGTCCACTCCTGATCCCTGGGATCAACCATTTGGTTGGCGTCCTGCAGCCAGAGTCGCGCGCCGGCAAGGCGGTACTGTCATGTATGCTCTCTCTCCGTCACTCTAGGTCGCCATGCTCCCGCGCCTCAGCCAGATTGACATGTTCCCACGCCTCAGCAGAGGTGACCAGTCTGCTCCTGATCTCCGGGATTGTCATTTTGGTCGGCGTCCTGTGTCTGGAGCTGCGCGTCGGGGAGGAGGTACTATCACATGTGTTCCCTCTCCTGCATTCTAGGTCCTCATGCTCCTGCGCCTTAGCCAGATTGACAGGTTTTCGCACCTCAGCAGAGGTGACCGGTCCGCTCCAGATCCCCAGGATCGTTATTTTGGTCGGTGTCCTGCGGCTGGAGCCGTGTGTCGGAGGGGGGTACTGTCACATGTGCTTCCTCTCCGGCCTCTAGTTCACCAGGCTGCTGACTATTGCGCGCACCTATCACCATCGTCCCGCGCACCAGTGCCTCATGACACTCACCTGGACTCCATCACCTCCTTGATTACCTGCCCTATTTATGTCACTCCCTTTGGTTCCTTCCCCAGGCGTTATTGTTTCTGTTTCAGTTTCATGTCTGTGCGTTGTTCGTGTTTCTTGTTTTGTATTATGTTTTGTTAATTTATTAAATTATTCACTCCCTAAACTTGCTTCCCGACTCCCAGCGTACACGTTACAAGAATCCAGGTGTGCAAAGCTCTTAGAGACTTACCCAAAAAGACTCACAGCTGTAATCGCTGCCAAAGGTTACTTATTGAAATGGAGATATTTCTGATTTCATTTTTAATAAATTTGCAAACATTTCTAAAAACATGTTTTCACTTTGTCATTATGAGGTGTTGTGTGTAGATGGATGAGATTTAAAAAAAAATCTGTAATCAATTTTGAATTCAGGCTGTAACACAACAAAATGTGGAATAAGTCAAGTGGTATAAATACTTCTTGAAGGCACTGTATGTTCAATATCTAATGTTGTTAGCTAGACACAAACATAACAATGCATAGAATGATCTGCAGAAAAAGGTGCACAAGGAAACTTTTAACCAAGCTCTATTAGCTAACGTTAGCTAGCAAGCTAACTTTAAGTGCTGTTATTGTGAAGTGGAAACAGCTAAGAGCGACAACAGCTCAGTAGTGAAGTGGTAGGCCACACAAGCTCACAGAACAGGACCACCAAGTGCTGAAGTGTGTAGCACGTAAAAATCACCTCTCCTCAGTTGCAACACTCACTGCCAAGTTCCAAATTGCCTCTGGAAGCAACATCAGCACAATAACTGATCGTCGGGAGCTTCATGAAATGGATTTCCATGGCCGAGCAGCCGCACAGAAGCCTAAGATCACCATGCGCAATGACAAGCGTCGGCTAGAGTGGTGTAAAGCTCACTGCCAATTGACTCTGGAGCAGTGGAAACGCTCTCTCTGGAGTGATGAATCACGCTTCACCATCTGGCAGTCTGACAGACTAATCTAGGTTTGGTGGATGCCAGGAGAACAATACCTGCCCCAATGCATAGTGCCAACTGTAAAGTTTGGTGGAGGAGGAATAATGGTCTGTGACTGTTTTTCATGGTTCGGGCTAGGCCCCTTAGTTTCATTGAAGGAAAATCTTATTGCTACAATATACAATGACATTCTAGACGATTCTGTGCTTCCAACTTTGTGGCAAGAGTTTGGGCAATGCCCTTTCCTGTTTCAGCATGACAATGCCTCCGTGCACAAAGCGACGTCCATACAGAAGTGGTTTGTCGAGATCAGTGTGGAAGAACTTGATTGGCCTGCACAGAGCCCTGACCCCAACCCCATCGAACACCTTTGGGATGAATTGGAACGCCGACTGCGAGCAAAGCCCAATCGTCCAACATTAGTGCCCAACGTCATTAATGCTGAAGCAATAAAAGATTGACCCTTTAAATACTATAATATATATCTCAAGAGCATAGCACAACTGTCTTACCCTATCATAACTCAAAATATAAGGTTGTGTTACGCCATTGTTTAGAAGAGGAACATAAACCATGAATAGCTTCAAAATATGTTCAAATGCTGTCAACTACCTTGTCCATTCCCCATCTGAGTAGGCTTATGTATTAGGCTAGGTCAAATGTAGGGTTAAGGAGCGGTTTCGCGGACACAGATTACACCTAGTCCTGGACTAGAAAGAACTTTAGCTGGAGATTTTCCATTGATCTTGCTTTTTAGTCCAGGACTAGACTTATTCTGTGTCCGGGAAAACCTCCCCATAATGTTTAAATGTGTGGAATGGGATGATGTCTTTCATGAAAAAACACATTTACATTACCAAGTACATTAATAGGGTGAACCTACTCTAAGAGTATGTATTAGGTTGTTTGAGAGAAGGTTTGAATCCTAAATCAACCCATCCAATGTGGTTACATCTGTTGTTGAGTTACAGTAGATCAATAAAGCTACAGGTCTCTAGCAGTAGTCAAGCTGCTTATGCTGAAAATCCTTGTTAGTGCATAGGTCAAATTATCGTTTGAATTTTCGGCATTTTTTCTGGCACCAGACAAAAGCTAATATTTCACTTCAAACACAGTTTTTTGTGTTAATACTATACAGTGATTGTGAAATGTGTGTGCGTCTGTGTGTGTTTGTGCGTGTGTGTGTGCATGTTAATGGAATGTTATTTATTATTTGTATGGATCAGGGACCCCATCACATTGTTCATACCCTGGTCCTCTATTTTTATTCTTTATTGACTTTTTGTCTGTGTCAATTGCACCCTATTTCCTATGTAGTGCACTACTTTTGACCAGGGTGGTGCACTAAATAGGGATAAGGTGCCGTTCGGGTTGCATACATTGACTAATTTGAAAAACAAAGCCCTGATATCATGTCAGGTCATGTAGCTATGACAACCAACTGCCATGTCACTCTGCCATGTCACTCAGGGGAACGGCACCTCCGTACCTTCAGGCTCTGATCAGGCCCTACACCCAAACAAGGGCACTGCGTTCATCCACCTCTGGCCTGCTCGCCTCCCTACCTCTGAGGAAGCACAGTTCCCGCTCAGCCCAGTCAAAACTGTTCGCTGCTCTGGCACCCCAATGGTGGAACAAGCTCCCTCACGATGCCAGGACAGCGGAGTCAATCACCACCTTCCGGAGACACCTGAAACCCCACCTCTTTAAGGAATACCTGGGATAGGATAAAGTAATCCTTCTAACCCCCCCCCTTTAAAAGATTTAGATGTACTATTGTAAAGTGGTTGTTCTACTGGATATTATAGGTGAATGCACCAATTTGTAAGTCGCTCTGGATAAGAGCGTCTGCTAAATGACTTAAATGTAATGTCATGTAATGTATGTGCAACCCCCAGACAAAGCAGGGGTGAAGTGGGGATAATGCAGCTAGGTAAAAGGACCTTAGCATGATCATCAGAAATCTGCTAATTCTGTTCAATTCCCACCGTTGAATGGCAACACACACACACACACACACACACACACACACACACACACACACACACACACACACACACACACACACACACACACACACACACACACACACAGGACTTGAGACATCCACACCTCTCTCCTCTTACACAAATGCTGACATGCTTGTTTTGTTTATCCTTTTCCTTTTTTCCCAATGAGAGCGGAACCCTCTGGTGTGTGTATGCCAGACTGAGTTTCCACCACCGTCACTACTACTGGAACACCGTGTAGGCACCACTCCTAACTACGCAAGCTGCTGGCGCTGCCCCATGTACAGGAAGTGTGTGTGTGTGAGAAAGAGGGAGAGAAAGAGTGAGAGTGTACTGCATGTCTGTGTGAAAGATGGAAAGAGAGAAAGGCATTGTGTGTGTGTGTGTGTGTGTGTGTGTGTGTGTGTGTGTGTGTGTGTGTGTGTGTGTGTGTGAGTGTTATTGGAATGCTATGTATTATTTGAATGGATCAGGGACCCTGGTCAAGGGGGAACTCCTATGTTCTTATTCTTTATTGACTCTCATTGAAAAAGCAAGGGTGATTTGGGGATAATGTAGCTAGGTAAAATGACCTTGTCATGATCATCAGAAATTTGCTGATTCTGTTCAATTCCCACTATTGAATGGCAATACAAAACAGCACACACACACACACACACACACACACACACACACACACACACACACACACACACACACACACACACAATGCCTTTCTCTGGCTGACTTGCTTAAACAAATGTGGTTTCTACTGACAATTGAGATGTACAAACTATGGCATAAGGGGACGACGAGTGGATAAGAGGCAATCCGTAATTTCGATTAAGACAATAATGAGCGAGCTAGAATGGATGTTGTCAATATAACTATTTGTTCAGCACTTTTGAAATGTACAGTGACAGAATTCGAAATGTACAGTGCCAGAATTCAGAACATGGGCCATTCTTACATTATTCTCCCTGTACAGAAAGTCAGAACCATAGGATAAATAAAGGGGGCATATAAGCAGATAATGAAACCTCTTACAAAATTCGATGTTGACATTTCTCTAAAAGAGGCTACAGGCTACATTTGCACCACCAACAGCTAACAGCTTACTACACATCATCCACTTAGTATTACTTTCTTAGCTACCGTATACATATCTTTCTGGCATATTACATAATTTATGCAGCAGCATACAAAACATTTTTGGACTCACCTTGTTGTGCTGTGCTCACTTGAACAGAAAGGTGGCTCGAATTTTGTCATCAAACTTTGTCATCAAAGTCTGTCATTCTCTGGAATTTCTGGTGTTTTCAAGACAACTGGGAACTCTGAAAAAAACAAGGTTAAATCATGATGTCAGTGATCTTCAGGTCGAAGCTCTAGAAAGAAGCTCAAGTTCCCGAGTTAGAAATCCGAGTAGGATCACCATTCAAATCTTATTTTCCCAGTCGGAGCTCGTTTTCTTCCGAGTTCCCAGTTATCTTGAACTCACCGAAGTCGGAAATTTTCCAGTTGAACGCAGCAGAAGTCATGCTGGATTGACAGCATGGCCAATGTTGAATGTTTATCCTTTAAGCTTGGAAAAGAGACCCTTAAAACCTGACTTGGACCACACACCCACTCCACTGAATAGCAGGCTAGTGATTTCTCTGCAACGCATGCAGTTAGCCACTAATTCCTTCCCAACCACTCATTGTTGAATTTGCAATTTCCAACTTGTTGTGTAATGTTTATGTCCAATGGCCGATGAGCACCGGAACCCAGCATCTCTCCTCCGGACCGTACCCCTCCCACTCCATGAGGTACTGAAGGCCCCTCGCCCGACGCCTCGAATCCAGTATAGAGCGAACGACATACGCCGGGGCCCCCTCGATGTCCAGAGGGGGTGGAGGAACCTCCCGCACCTCAGACTTCTGGAGCGGACCAGCCACCACCGGCCTGAGGAGAGACACATGGAACGAGGGGTTAATACGGTAAACGGGGGGGAGCTGTAACCTGTAACACACCTCGTTCAGTCTCCTCAGGACTTTGAATGTCCTCACAAACTGCGGACCCAGCTTCCGGCAGGGCAGGCGGAGGGGCAGGTTCTGGCTCGAGAGCCAGACCCGGTCCCCCGGTGTCCCATGTCTCCTCCACACCCCCAACCAGTCGTCCACCACGGGAGCTTCGGTCTGACTCTGATGCCAAGGAGCCAGAACCGGCTGGTACCCCAGTACGCACTGGAAGGGGGAGAGGTTAGTGGAGGAGTGGCGAAGCGAGTTCTGGGCCATCTCTGCCCAGGGCACGAATTCCGCCCACGCCCCTGGCCGGTCCTGGCAATAAGACCGCAGAAACCTACCCACATCCTGGTTAACTCTCTCCACCTGCCCGTTACTCTCAGGGTGAAAACCCAAGGTAAGGCTGATCGAGACACCCAGACATTCCATGAACGCTCTCCAGACCCTCGAATTGAACTGGGGACCCCGATCAGACACTATATCCTCAGGTACCCTGAAGTACCGGAAGACGTGAGTAAATAAGGCCTCCGCAGTCTGTAGGGTTGTAGGGAGACCGGGCAGAGGAAGGAGACGGCAGGACTTAGAGAAACGATCCACAACAACCAGGATCGTGGTGTTTCCCTGTGATGGGGGAGATCGGTCAGGAAATCGATAGACAGGTACAACCATGGCCAGAGCTTACCTCTGGGCAGGTGCCTAGGAGCCTTACACTGAGCGCACAGCAAGCAAGAGGAAACATAAACCTTCACATCCTTGGCCAAAGTGGGCCACCAGTACTTCCCACTCAGACAGCACACCGTCCGACCGATGCCTGGATGACCAGAGGAAGGTGACATGTGGGCCCAAAATATCAGCCGATCACGGACAGCAGATGGAACGTACAGACGCCCAGCAGGACACTGGCGGGGAGCAGGCTCTGCACGTCACGCCTGCTCAATGTCCGTGTCCAGTTCCCACACTACCGGTGCCACCAGACAGGAGGCCGGGAGTATGGGGGTGGGATCCATGGGCCGCTCCTCTGTGTCATACAGCTGGGACAGTGCGTCTGCCTTCACGTTCTGGGAACCTGGTCTGTAAAAAAATGTGAAAACAAAATGGGTAAAAAACATGGCCCACCTTGCCTGGCGAGGGTTAAGTCTCCTCGCTGCCCGGATGTACTCCAGATTGCGGTGGTCAGTCCAGATGAGAAAAGGGTGTTTAGCCCCCTCAAGCCAATGTCTCCAAGCCTTAAGAGCTTTGATGACAGCCAACAGCTTCCGGTCCCCCACGTCATAGTTTCGCTCCGCCAGGCTGAGCTTCCTCGAGAAGAAGGCACTGGGGTGAAGCTTCGGTGGTGTACCCGAGCGCTGAGAGAGCACGGCTCCTATGCCAGCCTCGGACGCGTCCACCTCCACTATGAATGCTAAAGAGGGATCCGGATGGGCCAGCACGGGAGCCGTGGTAAACAGAGCCCTCAGGTGACCAAAAGCCCTGTCCGCCTCAGCTGACCACTGCAAACGTACCAGTCCCCCCTTCAGCAGTGAGGTAATGGGAGCCGCTACTTCACCAAAACCCCGGATAAACCTCCGGTAGTAATTGGCAAACCCTAAAAACCGCTGCACCTCCTTTACCGTGGTGGGAGTCGGCCAATTACGCATGGCTGAAATGCGGTCACTCTCCATCTCCACCCCTGAGGTGGAAATGCGGTACCCTAGGAAGGAGATGCACTGTTGGAAGAACAGGCATTTCTCAGCCTTGACATACAGGTCATGCTCCAACAGTCGACCAAGCACCCTGCGCATCAAGGACACATGCTCAGCGCGTGTAGCGGAGTATATCAGAATGTCCTCAATATACACCACTACACCCTGCCCGTGCAGGTCCCTGAAAATCTCGTCTACAACGGCTTGGAAGACTGATGGAGCATTCATCAACCCGTACGGCATGACGAGGTACTCATAATGCCCTGAGGTCGTACTGAACGCCGTCTTCCACTCGTCTCCCTCCCGGATACGCACCAGGTTGTAAGCGCTCCTGAGATCTAGTTTGGTGAAGAAGCACGCCCCGTGCATTGACTCAATCGCCATGGCAATAAGAGGTAGCGGGTAACTGTACCTCACCGTGATCTGATTTAGGCCGCGGTAGTCAATACACAGGCGCAGACCTCCCTCCTTCTTCTTCACAAAAAAGAAACTCAAGGAGGCGGGTGAAGTGGAGGACCAAATGTACCCTTGACGCAGGGGTTCGGAGACATATGTTTCCATAGCCTCTGTTTCCGCCTGTGACAGGCGATACACGTGACTCCTGAGAAGTGCAGCGTCTACCAGGAGATTTATCGCACAATCCACCCGTCGATTGGATGGTAATTGTTGGATGGTAACTCTCGCCTTCTTTTTGGAGAAGGCGAGAGCCAAATCGGCATATTCGGGGGGAATGCGCACGGTGGAGACCTGGTCTATACTTTACACCGTAGTAGCACCAACGGAAACCCCAAAACACCTCCCTGAGCACTCTCGCGAGCCTTCTGTTGCCATGAAATGGTGGGGTCATGACGAGCTAACCAGGGAAGGCCTAGTACCACGGGAAACACAGGAGAGTCAATGAGGAAGAGACTGATTCTCTCCTCGTGACCCCTTGAATCACCATGCCCAGGGGGATGGTAGATTCCCTAATTAACCCAGACCCTAATGGTCGACTGTCCAGAGCGTGAACCGGGAAAGGCCTAACCACTGGAACAATAGGGATCCCTAACCTATGGGTGAATGCTCTGTCGATAAAATTCCCAGCCGCGCCTGAATTGACGAGCGCCTTATGCTGGGAATGCGGGGAAAACACAGGAAAGTAAACATGCACAAACAAGTGTACAACAGAGGGCTCTGGATGAGAGTTTTGCAGGCTCACCTGGGGCGACGCCAGAGTGCCCTGCCTGCTGCCTCGACCCCTAGAGGAACCAACCTGGCACCGACCAGCCGTGTGACCTCTGCGGCCACAGATGGTACATGTGAAAGTCCCTCCGGCGGCCTCCCTGAGCGCAGGGAGAGGAAACCGACAGAGCCCTCTCTGGACGTCCGCTGGTGACCAGCAAGTTATCCAACCGAATGGACAGGTCCACCAGCTGGTTGAACGTGAGGGTGGTATCCCTGCAGGCCAACTCACGATGGACATCCTCGCGCAGGCTGCAATGGTAGTGGTCGATAAGGGCCCTGCCGTTCCATCCCGCTCCTGCGGCCAAAGTCCAAAATTCCAGGGCGAACTCCTGGGCGCTCCTCGTCCCCTGCCTCAGGTGGAAAATACGTTCACCCGCCGCTCTACCCTCGGGTGGGTGGTCGAAGAATGGGTGAACTCCATGAAGTCATCCAACGCCGCATCTCCTTCTCCCCACACAGCGTTAGCCCACTCCAGAGCTCTCCCTGAGAGGCACGAGACAAGGGCGGACACCCTCTCCCTTCCTGAAGGAGCCGGGTATACGGTGCCCAGGTATAGGTCCAGCTGTAGCAGTCCATCGCGACGCCGAGATGTTGTAGCATTGCCGCGTGTTCTCTGACGCGCTCCTCGACTCCTATAACCGGGGTACCTGCTCCTGCTGACTCCATGGTGTGGTGTGGAATTCTGTTACGTATGCGTAACTGGCTGTAAGGGAGTCAGGTGCAGGAGAGCAGAAGTTGGGTAGCCAAAGGAGCCTTTTATTTCGGCGAACAGAAACACACGGCACTAAGAACACTAAACACAATATGGGTTGACATAACCCAGCACAAACCAGTCTAGCGTGTACATACACGAAACAACAAACAATTCCACACACAGACATGGGGGGAACAGAGGGTTATATATACGTCTAATACTGAGGGAATTGAAACCAGGTGTGTAGGAAAACAAGACAAGACAAATGGAAAAATGAAAGGTGGATCGGCGATGGCTAGAAAACCGGTGACGTCGACCGCCGAACACCGCCCGAACAAGGAGAGGAACCGACTTCGGCGGAAGTCGTGACACCATGTTTTCTGCGGCTTTATAATTATACTTTTTTACATTGTTTGCAAACTGATATGTGACACGTATTAATGCCAAAATAACATGCAAAACAGGCAACAAAAACAAAACCAATTATTTTTTGCTAAACAGGTGGGGGTCTGCAACTGCACACACACATACACACACACACACACACACACACACACACACACACACACACACACACACACACACACACACACACACACACACACACACACACACACACACACACACACACACACACACACACACACACACACAATCCTTTTCCTTTTTTCCCAATGAGAGCGGAACCCTCTGGTGTGTGTATGCCAGACTGAGTTTCCACCACCGTCACTACTACTGGAACACCGTGTAGGCACCACTCCTAACTACGCAAGCTGCTGGCGCTGCCCCATGTACAGGAAGTGTGTGTGTGTGAGAAAGAGGGAGAGAAAGAGTGAGAGTGTACTGCATGTCTGTGTGAAAGATGGAAAGAGAGAAAGGCATTGTGTGTGTGTGTGTGTGTGTGTGTGTGTGTGTGTGTGTGTGTGTGTGTGTGTGTGTGTGTGTGTGTGTGTGTGTGTGTGTGTGTGTGTGTGTGTGTGTGTGTGTGTGTGTGTGTGTGTGTGTGTGTGAAAGAGAGGGAGAGAAAGACCGAGAGTGTATTGCATGTCTGTGTGAAAGATGAAAAGAGAGAAAGCCAGTGTGTGTGTGTGTTTCACATTTTAATATCACAAGCACAAGTACAGTGAACTGCCTTTCTTGCAAACTCAAAACCCAACAACACAATAATCAATATCAATTTATTACTAGAAAAAACACACAGGAAATAATAATTAGAAACATGAAATACACAATAGAGTAAGTAACTAGGCATACTATATACAGGAAATATACACCATATTTGCATGTGCAGGGATACTGGAGTGATGGAGGTAGATATGTATAGGTGTAAGAGGACTAGGCAACAGGATATAAGATAAAACAGAGTAGCAGCAGCTTATATGTGAGTGGGTGTGTGTATAGAGTCAGTATAAATGTATGTGCATATTTTGTGTGAGTGAGAAAATGATGGAGTGTTTGTGTGAGTGTTGGAGTGAAAGTGTGTGTGAGTGTGTAGGGCCCTGTGAGTGTGCGTAGAGAGCTATTAGCTATTGTTAGCTATTTATCAGTCGTATTGCTTGGGAATAGAAGCTGTTCAAGAGCCTGTTGGTGTCAGACTTGGTACACCGGTAACCTCTTGCCATGCGGCAGTAGAGAAAATATTCTATGGCTTGGGTGGTTGGGATCTTTGATGATTTTCAGGGCCTTCTTTTCACACCACCTGGTATAGAGTTCCTGGATGGCAGGGAGCTCAGCCCCAGTGATGTACTGTGAACCCTCTCTAGCGCCATGAGATCAAGGGAGGTACTATTGCCATACCAAGCATTGATGCAGCCAGTCAATATGCTCTCAATGTTACAGCTGTAGAACCTTTGTGGATTTGGGGGCCCATGCCAAACTTTTTCAACCTCCTGAGTGTGTGTACTGTGTGTGTGTACTGTGTGTGTGTGTGTGTGTGTGTGTGTGTGTGTGTGTGTGTGTGTGTGTGTGTGTGTGTGTGTGTGTGTGTGTGTGTGTGTGTGCATATAAGAGAGAGAGACAGAGAAAGAGAGAGCGAGAGAGAGCGAGAGAGCGTGAGAGAGCGCAAGAGAACGCAAGAGTGAGAGAGAGTGTGTCTGTGTGTGTTTTCTTTATCCCCATCTTCCCAGATCTTTTGGCCATTCTCCCCTTGAGAGGAATACATATTCTGGGGATCAGTGATGTCTGAGTGTCAACAGATTTCCTCTCTTCTCTGGACAAGATTCCTGTTATGTTGTCAGTTATTACCCCACATGACGTCCATACACTGTTACGACACAACCAACCACAACACAGGGAGAGACAGAGAGAGGCCGCACTATGACCAACAGCCTGACCCCATGGTGTGTTGTTGCCCCCATCTCCTTAAATCCCTCTGTTTTCTCTTCTGCCGAGCCCAGTGTTATGTGATTTTCTGCATTATTAGTTTAGTTACCTCTTGTCATAGGAATGTTCTATCCCAATGATAATAATTAACAATCAATAAGCCTTGACTAATTCCCAAGGTTTGTAAAACAATGGGTTAATAATTAGGCCAGGACTCAGCTTTCTGCAAAAGGTTCATACGTTTTTTTCAGAGAACGTTCTGCCCAACATTGACAAAGAAGTTCATTTTATCCTCTCTCTCCGCTTACGCACATACCTCCACACAAACAGTAGATAACCTACACACATACATACACACACACAAACAGTAGATGAATGTATCCCTCCCCGGACTTCTCACAACTGTTAATCACTATCCAGCGCTGTCTGTGCTTTCCCCCCCGAGATTACTGAGACCTTCAGAGTTACTCCCATATTTCCTCCAAAGCCTCTCAAAGTTGCTAGGTCAGGTAGAACAAATGTCTACAGCTCTCTTAGGTCCACTAATACGCACACACATTTCTCTCCCTCTCCAGCCTCTACTAGACCTTTATGGGACTTACGTTCAGTACTTTAACTATTCATTCTACATTCTACATCAAATACTAATTAGATACGTTTCAGAGTCGATTCTTTACTCATTTACCTATAATCATTTATTTCACTTATCACCTCTCCATAAGCAACTACTCTGGTTGCCACACACACACACACACACACACACACACACACACACACACACACACACACACACACACACAAGGTTGAGGAGATTGACGCAAGAGCTTTTGTTGATTATTATTTAATAATACATCGATATCATAGCAGTGCAAACACTTATAGTATAAAATAGTTTCTCCATAAGGTAATGTACATTCACATAAAACATATCAACCAATACTGTTTTGTTAACAAAAGGAAAATTGGACATTGGAAATATTTAACCATCATTCAGGTTAGTATGTCATGTCTCTCTACATACAATATACAGTGAGCAATACCTAAACATATCACAATATTTCAACCCGTATCATATATGAAAATATCGATATCTAGTTCACAGGAAATATAGACTATAGAACCCTTGTCCATCAATGTTACTGGTTGTCCAAAGCAGAGGTATATAAAAATCTTTTTTTCTCTCAAAGACTGATATGATGAAATGTAGAAAGATTGAATCTGATCTAAATCTGATACAGAAGTATGAAGAGTTTGAGACTTTCTGGTTGATATGATATGCAGAATCACTTCCATGTTAACAAAATATGGTGATTGTTGATCGTGCTACAGCGTTCCAATAAAGTTTATCTTGAGTTACAAAAGCACAAAGATCCCTTTAAATAAAATGACAAATGGAATCAGTAAAAACACAGTCAATGAAACCCCATAGCCACAGATCTGTGTGCTACTGATGTACACTGGATGAGAGCTTCCCAAATGCCACCCTATTCCATATATGGTGCACTACTTTTGGTCAGAAGTAGTGCACTATATACGGAATAGAGTACCATTTGGGATGCAGATATGTTTGATATGTTTACGACAATATGTTGGCACATTGATACATCACCTAATCCATATCATTATGACCACAGAGGGTCACAGAGTATCACCCCCCCCCCCCCCAACTCCCGGCCTCCTACCATCCTGTAATGTCTCAGTTAGGTCCAACATGACTCACAAACTGAAGTCGATTTCAGACATTTGTTCAACTGCCGCAAACATGAAATTGAAGATCGTTCGACCACACCACAGCACAACGCCCCCAAAAAAGTCACAGGTTGAAAAGCAGCAAATATTCAAGAGCACTGCTTTCCTTGGCTTAGTTTCACATGCAAGAGGACTGTTGTGTATGTTGGTCTGTTTGTTTCGTTGTGTCTTTACCTCATACAGACGAGATGCATAGCAGGCCCGAGAGGAGAGGCCTTCAGAGTAACTGGCTACAGTGGCCTGTAAGAGACATACAGTGCCATGATAGAAATAATTTGACTCTGCATGAAAAGGGGAGAGAATACGAAGGAGGATGGTTGCTCTTCAGTGACAGAATTGTACGCCCCTTCCTGCTTCAAACCCACAGGTCTCAATACATTTTTGATCAAAATAGATGTTAAACACCATGAACATGGTCTTTTTGTCATTGAAAATATCACTCAATAAACAAGCAGACAAAAATGCAATTTTTAAACCACCAAAGAATTGTAACCTCACCACACTCAACACAAAAAAATAACTCTGTAACATGCTTTTCTTTTTTTCACAGAAATACATACTTTTTTTGTCACAGCAACGCATGCTCTTACAAGTTAACAGCACTATCCAATCAGGATGCTCTTGCAGGTAACAGCACTATCCAATTAGGACTCTCTTGCAGTTAACATCACGGTCCAATCAGGATGCTCTTAAACAGCACTATCCAATTGAGATGCTCTTATAACAGCACGATCCAATCAGGATGCTCATTAACAGCACGATCCAATCAGGATGCTCATTAACAGCACGATCCAGTCAGGATGCTCTTACAATAAACAGCTATCCAATCAGGATGCTTTTACAGTGAATAAACATATATCCAATCAGGATGCTCTTACAATAAACATATATCCAATTGGGATGCTCTTACAATAAACAGCTATCCAATCAGGATGCTCTTACAATGAATAAACATCTATCCAATCAGGATTCTCTTACAATAAACATCTATCCAATCGAGATGCTCTTACAATAAACAGCTATCCGATCAGGATGCTCTAACAGCATTATTCAATCAGAGCTGAGCTACTGAGCCAGCTGACCTCACGGCAAAACGTAATCTAAGGACTTCTAGCAACAAATCAAGGAGCCAATAGTGATTCTCACTGAAATACAGTTGGCAACACTGCTACTGCAAGCAGGACAGGGACATTCCGTTTTAGAAGAACACACTCTGTTTTATTGCTACACATTTACTGGAATGACAGAAGGAAGATTCTGGAAGTTAGAAGCATCATTTATCCACTTTAATATAAACACACAGCAAACTGGACTCCAATGCAGCGGAAGGTGTCATCATGCATCCAACATTACTGGTGACCAACCCTGAACTGATACAAGGCAATGCCCCATCTAAGATAATAGCGGTCCTTCTTAAATTCAAAGTTTTGTACATTTAAAAAGCTGTAATAAAGACTACAACACTTTGCAATAGACAATGTGGTCTGGCAGTTTGTCTTGGAGGAATATGGTCCAGAAAATGTAATATGGTCCAGTCTGTGACAGACATTCTTGGCAGAATTACATTTATATAGAAAAGGGAGGAAATCTACATGCTTGGATGAAATCTACATTGATCTCAAAGGCGATACAATTATAACACTTTCAGTAAACTCTGCCTGTGGAGTGGTCCGTCGGTAAGGCAACAGCTCTGATATAAGATGCATAAGTAGAGTTACAAAATTCTGGTAACTTTCCCAAAAATCCCAGGTTTCCAGAAATCCTGGTTGTAGAAATCCTGTATTTACAGTTTATCCATTTCTAATTTCAAGTATCGTCCAACCTGGATTTACAGTTTATCCATTCCTAATTCCAAGTATCTTCCAACCTGGATTTCTGAAAAACCTGTGAATTTTGGGAAAGTTACCGGAATTTTGCAGGAATGGAATGGTAAGGTAAGGTAAGGTAAGGTAAAGAAATGGTTAGGTAAGATATGGTAAGTTGAAGGAATGGTTAGGAAAGGTAAGGTGAAGGAATGGTTAGGAAAGGTAAGGTAAAGGAATGGTTAGGTAAGGTAAGGTAAGGTGAAGGAATGGTTAGGTAAGGTAATGGAATGGTTAGGTAAGGTAAGGTAGGGTAAAGGAATGGTTAGGTAAGATAAGGTAAGATGAAGAAATGGTTAGGTTAGGTAAGGTGAAGGAATTGTTAGGTAAGGTAAAGGAATGGTTAGGTAAGATAAGGTAAGGTGAAGGAATTGTTAGGTAAGGTAAGGTGAAGGAATTGTTAGGTAAGATAAGGTAAGGTGAAGGAATGGTTAGGAAAGGTAAGATGAAGGAATGGTTAGGTAAGCTAATGTAAAGGAATTGTTAGGTAAGATAAGGTTAGGTAAAGGAATGGTTAGGTAAGGTAAGGTAAGGTAAAGGAATGGTTAGGTAAGGTAAGGTAAGGTAAAGGAATGGTAAGGTAAGGTAAGGTAAGGTGAAGGAATGGTTAGGTAAGGTAAGGTAAGGTAAAGGAATGGTTAGGTAAGGTAAGGTAAGGTAAAGGAATGGTTAGGTAAGGTAAGGTAAGGTAAAGGAATGGTTAGGTAAGGTAAGGTAAGGTAAAGGAATGGTTAGGTAAGGTAAGGTAAGGTGAAGGAATGGTTAGGTAAGGTAAGGTAAGGTAAAGGAATGGTTAGGTAAGGTAAGGTAAGGTAAAGGAATGGTTAGGTAAGGTAAGGTAAGGTAAAGGAATGGTTAGGTAAGGTAAGGTAAGGTAAAGGAATGGTAAGGTAAGGTAAGGTAAGGTAAAGTAAAGGAATGGTAAGGTAAGGTAAGGTGAAGGAATGGTTAGGTAAGGTAAGGTAAAGTGAAGGAATGGTTAGGTAAGGTAAGGTAAGGTGAAGGAATGGTTAGGTTAGGTAATGTGAAGGAATGATTAGGTAAGGTAAGGTAAAGGAATGTTAGGTTAGGTTAGGTTAAGGTAAGGTAGGGTAAAGAAATGGTTAGGTTAGATAAGGTGAAGGAATGGTTAGGGAAGGTAAGACCAGGGAATGGTTACATAATGTGAAAGAATTTTTAGGTAAAGTAAGATGAAGGAAATGTCATGCGAGTGAAGTTTGCATGGTACAGATTTAGGACCTTTGGCTAGTAGAAATTGTGGTCTACTAGCCCGGCTGGCCAGTGACCAAAATCCTTAAGTTCCATCTCCTCACAGAGAGAGAAAGGACTGGGTCTAGGACTATTTCTCTTTCCGTCTGCACTGTGGAAGCGCATTCTCTAGTGACAGTCCAGTAAAGTGGAACCACATTCTCTACTGACAGTCCAGTAAAGTGGAACCACATTCTCTAGTGACAGTCCAGTAAAGTGGAACCACATTCTCTACTGACAGTCCAGTAAAGTGGAACCACATTCTCTAGTGACAGTCCAGTAAAGTGGAACCACATTCTCTAGTGACAGTCCAGTAAAGTGGAACCACATTCTCTACTGACAGTCCAGTAAAGTGGAACCACATTCTCTAGTGACAGTCCAGTAAAGTGGAACCACATTCTCTACTGACAGTCCAGTAAAGTGGAACCACATTCTCTAGTGACAGTCCAGTAAAGTGGAACCACATTCTCTAGTGACAGTCCAGTAAAGTGGAACCACATTCTCTAGTGACAGTCCAGTAAAGTGGAACCACATTCTCTAGTGACAGTCCAGTAAAGTGGAACCACATTCTCTAGTGACAGTCCAGTAAAGTGGAACCACATTCTCTACTGACAGTCCAGTAAAGTGGAACCACATTCTCTAGTGACAGTCCAGTAAAGTGGAACCACATTCTCTAGTGACAGTCCAGTAAAGTGGAACCCGCTCCTTTTCTCTCTCTCTCATCTCTATTTCACTCTCACTTTCAGTGAGTTTCTAACAGCTCTTACTCTATCTCTCTCGATCGCCACTCTCTATCTGTCAAGGAAGATTCCTTGGTCACTATGGACAGTCTTCATGTCAGCCACTCACTCACACCTCCATCGCCGTGGGAACAGCCACAGAGGGCAGGTAGAGGATGGTGCTGTTTGTGGAGGTGGTTGCTGCTGTGGCTGTGCCGGGGGTGGGGTTTCGCATCGTGGAATAGGTGGCCATGGTGGGGGCGGGGCTCAGTTTGGTGCAGATGTTGCTAATGGCTGAACGGTTGAACAGACTTGTCCGGGAGCGATCCAGGTTCCTGGGCTGGTGCTGTGACCCCCTGCCGGGGATCCGCCCCTCCAGGAAGTAGGTAAGCATCTGTCCTTTGCCCTTGACGCTGACCTTCCCACGGCACACAAAGTCATATTGACCCTTGATGATGCGCTGCACATCTTCTGTCACCTGGGGGTAATGTAGGACACATGATAACAAACGACAGCTGAATGATCACCTGCATAGTGTGTGTGTGTGTGTGCATCTGTGTGCGTTATGTGTGTGTGATTGCATGTGCGTGTGTCTGTACATTTGTGTGTGTTTGGGGTGCTGTACCTGTATCTTGCCCGGTAGTCCGGTGGTGTCCATCCTGCTGGCCACGTTGACTGTGTTCCCCCAGATATCATACTGAGGTCTCCGTGCACCGATCACTCCTGCTACTACTGGACCCACGTTAATACCTACACACGCACACACACACACACACACACACACACACACACACACACAGTGAAAATACATACATAATACATATCAGTATGGTCCTCACTGTGGTTAACTCAAATCTACAACGTCAAGTTTCTGCTGTCAGCTCTCTTAGGTCCACTGATACGCACACACATTTCTCTCCCTCTCCAGCCTCTACTAGACCTTTATGGGACTTACGTTCAGTACTTTAACTATTCATTCTACATTCTACATCAACTACTAATTAGATACGTTTCAGAGTGGATTCTTTACTAATTTACATATAATCAGTTATTTCACTTATCACCTCTCCATAAGCAACTACTCTGGTTGCCACACACACACACACACACACACACACACACACACACACACACACACACACACACAGAGAGAGTCTGCTGACAGTATGGAAGTGTGTACATCAAGCATTGCAGTGACTAGCAGGTTCAGGTTCCACACAAGATAACGAATACAATAGAACCCAGGTCGGTCATTACTAGTTACCACAGCCACAAAGTCATAATCACGGTTAAACCCTGCCTATTTCCACAATTTATCTTGTTAAAATCTGATTTTAAACCTAACCCTAACCGTAACCCTAACCTTATACCTAACCCTAACCTTAAATTAACACAAAAAAGCCAACATGTGCGTGTTTGTGTGCCTGCTCGTCTGTGTGCATGTGCACATGCATGCATTTGTGTTCGTGTGTGTGTGTGTTTTCACTCACCCACTCTCAAGACAAAGTCGTTGTACGACTGGTAGTTGATGGCATCCAGTACATCATACATCTCAACAGCAAAATCTGCCACTGTGCATAAGTGTGAGGAGGTGGACTTCTTAGCCTTGGAATCACAAGACAAGAGGGGGGAATTAAGTACAAAATGGAACTCCCTCATTTTCCTCCCCAGGTCACATAAGTTGCACATTCTTATACAAGCTATGAAGGAAGATATCTGCAAAGTTAATGCAGCTCATACCATAAGGATTTAAAATATTGCCGGCTAACAAACTATGACGTTTGCATAAAGTTTGGATTTAAGTCTCAAAATGACTGCTTTGTTTGTCCACCTTCGAGGATTTAATGTAAAGCCAGAAGAGTGTTTTATAAAAGGCAGACATGCTTACATCTCTCACTCTCTCACTCTCTCGCTCTCTCTCCTCAAATTCAAATTCAAATTCAAGCTGCTTTATTGGCATGAAAAACATTGTGTCAATATTGCCAAAGCAACAATGTATACAATATACATTGTAATACAATTATAAACAATAACAAATAATAATATAAAATGGCAGTAAATAATAATACAAAATTAAATACAAAAATAATAACAATAAAATGGTAACAGTCAATAGTAGAATGTAATGTAATAAAAATCTAAATATGGAAAATGAAACTATAACTAATTTATAACTAAATAACGGTCATCTTCACCATTACATCAGTACTACAACTACTATCATCATCATTACCACTACTACTATCACCACCATCACTAAACTGCTATCATTACCATTACCACCCATACCACTACTATTTGGAATGATAAACAACAATAATAATAGTAATAACAATAATAGTAATAATAAGTAAGTTACTGCTTACTATGCAGATGGTATTATTCAGTGTCCCTCAGGCTATGGCAGGCAAATACATATTTGGCTGCAAGAGGAGCCATTGCTCCTTCACCCATGAGTATTTTTTGTTATTCTCTGGGGTTAATAAGTTCAAATTTGGAATAAATGTAGTCATTTCTCTGAATAATGAATCTCATTGTGAGGAATATTTATCACAGTAAAGGAGAAAGTGCATCTCTGTCTCTACCTCCCCTGTCGTGCAGTGACCACATACACGCTCCTCTTTGGGTAGCCATGTCTTTTTATGTCTGCCGGTTTCTATTGCCAATCGGTGGTCACTCAGCCTGTACTTGGTAAGGATCTGTCTCTGCCAGGTGGTCACTCAGCCTGTACTTGGTAAGGATCTGTCTCTGCTTCGTATCTCTGACAGAGTAGAGATAATCAGCCAATAAATATTCTCTGTTTAGGGTCAGATAGCAATTTAGTCGGCTTTGGGATTTTGTTTCGTTTTTCCAATGTTGTAAATATGAGTCTTTTGATTGGTTCATGATTTTGTTAATTTGAATTCTTTCTTTTGAAGCAGTGCTGGTGTCAACTTGGTTGGTGAGGTCCAACACCAGCTAACTGAAAAGGTTCGTTTCTGGGCTCAGCTCTTGGGTTTGAAGTGTTTTAAATTGCAGACTTGAATTTGGACTTGAATTTAGATGTAGCCCAAATTTTAATGATATTTTCTGTATTTTCATTATTACTGGAAAGCGGCCTAATTCTGCCCTACATGTATTAGTTGGTGTATTTCTCTGGACTTGTAGGATTTTCTGACAGAATTCTGCATGTAGGGCTTCAATTGGATGTTTGTCCCACATTTTAAAGTCCAGTTTATTGAGTGGCCCCCAAACCTCACTTCCGTAAAGAGCTATTGGTAGGATTACACTGTCAAATATTTTGGTCCAAATTCTAATTGGGATGTTGATTTTGAATAATTTCATTTTTATTGCATACAATGCTCTGCGGGCTTTTTCTTTGACTGCATTCACTGCCATATTAAAGTTTCCCGATGCAGATATGGTCAGACCAAGGTAGGTGTGATTTTTAGTGTGTTCAATGATGGTGTTGTTCAGGGTGAATTTATATTTCTGTTTCTGACATCTGTTTTTTTTGGAAAATCATGATTTTCGTTTTGGGGAAATTTACTGCCAGGGCCCAATTATGGCAATATTGCTCTAGAATATTCATGTTCTGTTGAAGACCTTCTTTGGTTGGTGATAGAAGTACCAAGTCATCAGCATATAGCAGGTATTTCACCTCTGTGTCAAATAGTGTGAGTCCTGGGGCTGGAGAATGCTCCAACATGTCTGCTAATTCATTGATATAAATGTTGAAAAGATTTGGACTCAAACTGCAGCCTTGTCTCACACCTCGACATTGTGAAAATAATTCTGTTCTTTGGTTTTGATTTTTATTGCACACTTGTTTTCTGTGTACATACATTTTATTAAGTCCTACACCTTAACACCAAGCCCACTTTGGAGAATTTTGTAGAATAGCCATTTGTGCCAAATCGAATCAAATGCTTTTTTAAAGTCAATAAAGCAAAGATTTTTGCCCTCTTTTTTGGTGGACGTGTTAATTAATTAGTGTGTGTAAGGTGTATATATGGTCAGTAGTGCGATGGTTAGGGAGAAAGACAATTTGACATTTACCTATTACATTTTTTTTCTTGAAGAAAGGTTTGAATTCTTGAATTCAAAATGCTACAGAAAACCTTTCCCAAGTTACTGTTTAAGCAAATTCCCCTGTAATTATTGGGGTCTGATTTGTCTCCACTTTTGTGGACAGGGGAGATGAGCCCCTGGTTCCAGACATCAGGGAAGCAGCCAGAAGTTAAAAACATGTTGAACAATTTAAGCACAGCATTTTGCAACTCAGGTGTGCTGTTTTTCAGCATTTCAATTCTGATGTTGTCTAGACCACAAGCCTTCTTTGATTTAATAGATTTGAGCTTTTCATTTAGTTCTTGTTGGGTTATTGGGTAATCTAATGGATTTTGGTTGTTTTTAATGACTGATTCAAGGATGTTAAATTTTTCTTTAATTTCTAATTGGTTCTGTTGTAAGTCTTTCTGTGGGATGTTTTTGTATAGATTATCAAAATAAGTTTTCCAAATTCCTACATCTTGTATGGCTAATTCTTGTTGCTTTGTTGTGCTTAAATTGTTCCACATGTCCCAGAACTGATTTTGGTCAATTGCGTTTTCAATTTCATCAAGTGTCTTGTTGGTATAATTACATTTATTGTGTTTCAGTGTTTGTTTATACTGCTTCAGAGTTTCAAAGTATTCATATCGTAGCTCTGGGTTGTTTTGCTGCTTATGTTTTTCGTTTGACATTTGTCTTATGGGTTTTTTAATTGTTTTACATTCATTATCAAACCATTTGTCAGAAACATTTTGTTTTTTGTTTCTGATGTTGCATTTCTTTGGTTTTCTCAAATTTGCTTTTGATGCTGCTTTTTGGAATATGCAGTTGATGTTTTGAGTAGCCGAATTGACACAATCTTTATTGTTTTGGTATTGTGAGTTATTGAAAAACTGTATAGAGTTTATCATTTCATTTGAGTTCAATGTTTCAATGAATCTCTTCATCTGTAGCCCATCTGTACGATTGCTTTATGTTGTAGAGTTTATTGGGCTGTTTTTTTGAATGAGTATTGCCGGTTAATTTCTTCAGAAACACGTTGATCTGACTGTGATCTGACAATGGTGTCTGTGGTCAGACAGTGAATGCACTAATGGAGGAGGTGTCAATGTCAGTGATGGCATAATAGACTACACTTGTCCCAAGAGCTGAGCAGTACGTAAACCGATCTAAAGAGTCCCCTCTGATTCTACCATTAAGCATGTACAGGCCTAAGGCTCGACAGAGATTCACTAACTCCTTCCCATTTTTATTCAGTATTTGGTCAGGACTGTTTCTATTATTTATAATAGGGCTACTGTACAAGGAGGGGTGTCCAAATATGTGGTGGTTACCTCCCTCATCAGTGTAGTCAGGCTCAGAACCTGTTCTTGCATTGAAATCTCCACAAAGAAGCACTTTACCCTCTGCCTGAAATGTAATGATTTCTGTGTGGAGATTGTCAAAAAACTGATCATCATAGTATGATGAATCTGAAGGAGGAGCATAAGCTGCACATATGTATACATTATTGTCACAATAGATTGTACCTTTGTTAAGTTTTAGCCAAATGTGACTGGTACCTTTTTTCATTTCATTCAGTGCTAAGTCCTGCTTATGCCAAATGATGATTCCACCTGAGTCTCGGCCCCATTTAACATTTTTATGTTTGATTGATGGTAGAAGACTTTCTCTATAGCCTGAGGGACACTGAGTATCTATGTCTCCACGACACCATGTTTTCAGTAGGATTATGATGTCCTGTCCCTTGATGTTTTTAATTAATTCTGGATTTGTTCTTTTAGAACCAAAATGTGAAGATTACAGGCCCTGGATATTCCAAGAGCTGATAGTTAATGATCTCATTTATAATAAGTGATATTCACTGGTTTGAGTAAAGTACATTGAAAAAAAACAAAATAATAATAATATACATACATACACATATACATACATACATACATACACACACACACACAACCATTACATATAATAATTATTATAATACCAGTGCCAATAAAATTAAGAATAGTTGTAAACAAATGAATAAGAATGGAATAAGAATGCATAAAAAATAAGTACAATGCTGCAACCCTCGTGTGTGTGCGTGCGCATGCGTGCGCATGCGTGTGCGTGTATGCGCGCACGTGCGTGTGAATTAAAGGGTCTGTCTAGCTCAGTAGTCTGCATATTAGTTGCAGTAGTTGGCACACCTCTCCAATCTTTGATTGTTCTAGGTGTCTTTTGCCAGAGGTTACCTCAGCATATGTAGGCTGATGATCTGAATGATACATGGTGTGGACTGCATCATGTGGTGTACTTCTCTGAAGGACAGTGTTCTGTCCGACCCTGGAGTAGTTATCAGAGCTGTGTTGTGATGGGCCAGGTCTAGTAGAGCTGTGTTGTGAAGGCCCTGGTCTAGTAGAGCTGTGTTGTGATGGGCCTGGTCTAGTAGAGCTGTGTTGTGATGGGCCAGGTCTAGTAGAGCTGTGTTGTGATGGGCCTGGTCTAGTAGAGCTGTGTTGTGATGGGCCTGGTCTAGTAGAGCTGTGTTGTGATGGGCCTGGTCTAGTAGAGCTGTGTTGTGATGGGCCTGGTCTAGTAGAGCTGTGTTGTGATGGGCCTGGTCTAGTAGAGCTGTGTTGTGATGGGTCTGGTCTAGTAGAGCTGTGTTGTGATGGGTCTGGTCTAGTAGAGCTGTGTTGTGATGGGCCTGGTCTAGTATAGCTGTGTTGTGATGGGCCTGGTCTAGTATAGCTGTGTTGTGATGGGCCTGGTCTAGTAGAGCTGTGTTGTGATGGGCCTGGTCTAGTAGAGCTGTGTTGTGATGGGCCTGGTCTAGTAGAGCTGTGACGTGATGTGCCTGGTCTAGTAGAGCTGTGTTGTGATGGGCCTGGTCTAGTAGAGCTGTGTTGTGATGGGCCTGGTCTAGTAGAGCTGTGTTGTGATGGGCCTGGTCTAGTACAGCTGTGTTGTGATGGGACGGGTCTAGTCGTGCTGTCCTGAGGCAATGTCTCTCTCTCTATCTCTCTCTCTCTGTCTTTCTCTCTCTCTCTCTCTCTCCCTCACTTCTCTCTCTGTCTATCTCTCTTTCTCTCTCTCTCTCTCTCTTGCAGTGCATGCTGGGAGTGTTTTGGAGTTTGAGTGTTTGGAGTGGAGGGCTCTGTCCTAACTAACTTTCTTGATTCTTTTCTTTACATGTTATTTTCTATGGTGGAGGGTTAATGCAATATTTGTTTTAGTGGTATCCACAGCCTTTTCAAAGTTAGGGTGGAAAAGGAGAGAGTAAGTTTCCTGGGGTTTGGAAGGTGTGGTGTGCGCGATGGCTTCTCCGCCTAGCGCAGAGGAGACGCTGTCGATACGGCATGGATTCAGATGTGTTCCTGAGAATGGAGTTAAGGTGGAGGAGGTTCTGCTTGCGGTCGGTGAACAGGTAGGAGCTGAATTTATACATTCTGCTTCAAGAATGAACAAAGCTGTGGTTGTGTTCATGAAAAGAGCAAATTTGGTTGGTAGGCTAATTGCTAGCGGAATATTTGTAAGGGATGTGTTGGTGACAGTTTCACCTCTCTCTACCCCTTCAACAAGAGTGGTTGTTGCAAATTTGCCTCTGTTTATTACGGATGATCAAATCAGGAAAGAGTTTAGTCGTTTTGGTAAGTTTGCTAGTGGTTTTCGTGTACTGTTGGCAGGTTTTCAGGCAGATGCCGTTAAGCACGTTGTTTCGTTCTAGAGGCAGGTGTTTATGTTTCTGAATAACAATGAGCAACAGCTAAATGTGCATTTTAAAGTGAGGCATGGGGAGGGGCTCTATGCAGGGTTTGCCAGAACAGATAGTCTACGTGTTTTGAGTGTGGGGATTTGGGGATTTGGGGCATAAGAGCTTTCAGTGCCCACATAAAGGCCGTAGACAAGATGAGAGTACAAGCGTCAGTGGGGGAAATCGAGTTCAAAGTGCAGGGGGTAATGAGATGCAGACAGCAGAGGCTGGGCCTAGTCATTCAAGAGATGGTGGTGTAGATGAGGCTGGGCTTAGTCAGGCTAGAGATGGTGGGGTAGCTGAGGCTGGGTCTAGTCAGGCTATGGATGGTGGGGTAGCGGAGGCTGGGTCTAGTCAGGTTATGGAAGGTGGTATAGCGGAGGCTGGGTCTAGTCAGGCTAGAGATGGTGGGGTAGCGGAGGCTGGGTCTAGTCAGGCTAGAGATGGTGGGGTAGCTGAGGCTGGGTCTAGTCAGGCTAGAGATGGTGGGGTAGCGGAGGCTGGGTCTAGTCAGGCTAGAGATGGTGGGGTAGCGGAGGCTGGGTCTAGTCAGGCTAGAGATTGTGGGTAGCTGAGGCTGGGTCTAGTCAGGCTAGAGATGGTGGGGTAGCGGAGGCTGGGTCTAGTCAGTATAGAGATGGTGGGGTAGCTGAGGCTGGGTCTAGTCAGGCTAGAGATGGTGGGGTAGCTGAGGCTGGGTCTAGTCAGGCTAGAGATGGTGGGGTAGCGGAGGCTGGGTCTAGTCAGGCTAGAGATGGTGGGGTAGCGGAGGCTGGGTCTAGTCAGGCTAGAGATTGTGGGTAGCTGAGGCTGGGTCTAGTCAGGCTAGAGATGGTGGGGTAGCGGAGGCTGGGTCTAGTCGGTATAGAGATGGTGGGGTACATGAGGCTGGCCCCAGTTATGCTATGGAGGGTGGTGTAGATGATGCTGGGTCTAGTCAGGTTATGCTAGTGGATGAGGAGAGTATAGTGGGTAAGTGTAAGAGACTACGGGGGGAGGAGGAGGGTGTCAAGCGAAAAGGAAAAAGGGTGTGGTCAAAGGCACCATGGAAACTTTGCCTGTTGCTGTGGTGGATGCCCTGACCAGAGAGGAAGGGCAGGTGGTCAGGGTGGGAGATAGAGATGAGGAGGAAAGTGAGTCTGAGGAAGAGGATGAGGAGTTATTTTTTCAGACTCCTCTTCAATGGGCCCGGAGCTGACAGCCAGTCAAGCAGAGGGGTCTACGTTGAGAGAACTGACAAGGTTCCTGAATGAGACCAAGGGGAAAAAAAGTTCATCTTGAGGCTTTTTTTTCTGATCCAAGAAAGTTTGTAAGATCAGTACAACATGCTATGAAAAATGAGGGGCATGGTGTCCTCTCACCCAGGAAATGGTTTAGGTTGAGGAAGTGGGTCACAACAGTGCGTAAAGGTTTACCTTCAGACACTGTTTAGATGTATATTTTCTTTCTGACACTGGGCTTTTTGAGCTTTGCTATTGGTCTATTTCTCTGCTGGCTTTTCTCCCACTTCTTATGGAGACTCTACGGGTAGGCTCGCTCAATATAAATGGCGCCAGAGATGCGGGAAAGAGGAGTGTGTTGGGTGAATATGTAAAACAAACAAAAGGACAGGTGTTGTTTCTGCAGGAGACACAAAGTGATGTGTTGAATGAAGTCGATTGGGGGCTCTGGTGGAAAGGGGCAAGTGTGTTGAGCCATGGGACAAATCTTAGTGCATGGGTAGCAGTCCTTTTTGCACCGGGTCTGTCTGTAAACATTTGCTCCTCAAAGGAGGTGTGTAGGAGTATGAGTCTCTGTGTCAGTGGGATGTGGGGAAAGTCCAAATTCGGCTTTTCTGTCAACAGTACACAGCTCTCTCATCCTCAGAGGCTAGGAGAGTTTTGGGGGAACTAGAGTGTGGTATTAGTGAGATGGAGGTAGAGATGGTGGGGCAAGGCAATGTAGGCCTCCAGGCTAATTTAGCCGAATTACATAGGTACCTGGGCAGTTTTTTTCCAGGTTAAAGCAAAGGGAGCACTTGTAAGAGCTAGGTTCTCCATGCTCAAGGAGATGGATGCTCCCAGCTCCTTCTTCTTTGGTTTGGAAAGACAGAGCAGTGAAGCCAAGGGTATGCATTGTCTACAGCTGTCTGATGGGCGGGTGACCTCTGTGGTGGGTGAGATGCGGGAGCTGACTATGGAGTTTTATACTGAATTGTATAGGGCAGAAGTGTGTGATCCTATGTGTGCTCAGGTCTTGTTCGCAGGACTCCCTAAGCTCTCTCTGTCACAGAGGGATGAAATGGACATTCCTCTGTTGTCCCATGAACTGGCAGAGGCCGTAACCCAAATGTCCCCGGTCGTGCACCGGGGGTCGATGGACTCCCAGTGGAGTTTTATAAAAAATTCTGGGGAATAATTGGACAGGACTTCTTTTGCGTGTTGAGTGAATGCGTCGGGGTAGGAGAGTTGCCAATGAGCTGCCGTCGGGCGGCTCTGACTCTCCTGCCCAAAAAAGGGGACTTGTGTGAACTTAAGAACTGGAGGCCTGTGGCATTACTCTGTGCGGACTACAATATATTTGCCAAGGTCCTCTCTAACAGACTGAAGTCCCATTTGGACTCGATAGTACATAAGGACCAAACATATTGTGTACCGGGACGCTCAATCACGGACAACTTGTTCTTAATTAGGGACATGTTGGACTTGTCAAGAGCTTCTAATGTGAACTTTGGACTGGTCTCTTTAGATCAAGAGAAGGCTTTTGATAGAGTGGACCATGAGTTTCTGTTTAATGTGATGTCTGTGTTTGGGTTTGGGAAGTGCATTTTGACCTGTGTGAAGCTGTTGTATGCTGGGGTGACATGCATGGTTAATGTGGGAGGGGGGCTCAGTAGGCCAGTCTGGGTGAGACGGGGGATTAGACAAGGATGCCCTCTATCTGGGCAGTTATACACACTAGCCATTGAGCCTTTCTTAGGACTGCTATGCAGGAGACTGCAGGGAGTGTGCTGGACAGGCATGGAAGTGGTGACAGGAATAGCAGTGTCAGCATATGCAGATGATGTTTCTGTGATGGTCAGGGATGGTCAAGGTATGCAGGCACAAGAGACCAGTCTGAAGGTGTATGAGGGAGCTTCATCAGCTAAGGTAAACTGGGGCAAGAGCAAAGCTCTGATATGTGGGGCATGGGGGGATAAGGCTCCTCCTCTGCTTCCAGGGGGTTTGTAGTGGGGTTGTGAAGGGCTTAAAGTGTTGGGGGTGTACCTGGGCTCAGAGAAATGGGTCAGGAAGAACTGGGAGGGGCTGTCACAGGCGGTGGTGTCAAGACTGGCCAGGTGGAGGTGGCTACTGTCCCAAGTGTCATATAGAGGGAGGGTGCTGATAATTTACAACCTGTTGGCATCTTCCCTGTGGCATAAACTGACTGTCTTCAACCCCCCCGCTGGTCTGCTCGCAGACCTGCAATGCAAGCTGGTGGACTTCTTCTGGTAGGGCCAACACTGGCTGAGGGCGACTGATGGCAGGGGGTTTACAAAGGCTGGTTGACCTGAGACTGCTGGGAGAGGAGGGGTGGAAAACCCCGGAAGTCTTGGCACAACAAACATGAATAACGTCTCTTAGGCTGCTGGATGTTTGAGCGGCCAAAGGGAGAGGGGCCACCAATGTTTCCGCCACTGCAGGTGACGGCGAAGACTGGAGACTGGCATGGGGGTTTGGAGGACTTGTTAGATTTTAACGCTCCGAGCCTGGGGGAGTTTGAAGGGGTGGGAGGTAAAGCCCTATACAACCTCTGCATTAAGGTAAGTAACATTAGGAGCCTAACAGGAGTGAAGGCACATCAGTGGCAGGGGGCATGTGGGGCAGAGAGTATGGTGGGTTTTAGATGGAGGGGGCTCTACAAACCCCCAGTACCAAAGAGGTCAGGGAACCTCCAGTGGAGGGTTCTACATGGAGCCCTGGCCACTAATAGCTGGTTGGCACGGGTTGAACCGGGAGTCGGGCAGGGGTGTCCTTTCTGTGAAATGAAAGAAACTGTGATTCATGTGTTTTCTGTGTGCGCCAGGTTAATACCATGAATGTCTCTGTTGGAATGTCTGTGTGAGAGGTTGGGGGAGGTTTTTACTGTTGGGATGTTTATAATGGGATACAGGTATTCGAGTAAGGAGAAGGCCAAATGTGTTTTGTTGAATTTTCTGTTTGCTCAGGCAAAGTTAGCTATTTGGCTAACAAGGAGGAACAGGGTCAAAGGTGGGGGATAACAGCCCCTTTACTATTGTTTAATGGGATGGTCTCTGCGCTCCTTAGGGTTGAGTTTGAGTTCTATAAAATTATAAAAAGTGTGGAGATGTTTCAGGAGATATGGTGCGTTGGGGGGGCTGTCTGTATAGTCTGTATAGCTGGGGAAGATGTTTTGGATATACGGTTGTAGGAGTGGGTATTGTTTTGGGTACTGTGATGTTGGTTTGTATCATGTGGTAGATGGAAAGGTGAGTATGGTACATGTATGCAGTACAGGATATATTTGGGGTTTTTATTTTTAAGGGGGGGCTGAGTTTGAAATGAAATGAGAATGTTTCAGTAAAGACAAAAAGTCAAGTCTCTCTCTCCGTCTCTCAATGTCTCTCTCTAATCTCTCGAAGTCTCTCTCTATAGACATCTCCAGAAGCGGTTTGTATTGAGGTCACACACACACAGTATGATATACTGTAGTTAAGTGTACCTTGGAGCCAGTGGTAGGTACCAGGCCTACTGCAGCCATGTATGTGCTGCCGATAGTTTTGATCTTCTCAATGTCCTTATAGCACTCTTTATCCATCAGCTAGAAAGAGAGAGAGAGAGAGAGAGAGAGAGAGAGAGAGAGAGAGAGAGAGAGAGAGAGAGAGAGAGAGAGAGAGAGAGAAAATTATATATAGGTAGAGAGACGTGACCAGTAAGCATTATAAATAATAGGTCAGGGTTGGGTTCATTCCAATTGAAGTCAGTCAATTCAGGAAGCGATTTGATTTTTTTTTAAACAGAAATGGACAAACTTTAGACACATAGCTTCTCTTTTTCAGTTCATTGAGAAGTCGTTAAAAATAAATGAAATGTTTCAAGTAGGGAATTGGAATTTTTGGAAAGTTTACTTCCTGAATTGACTGCCTTCAATTCAAACTGACCCCAACCCTGTAATCAACTTTCAGCCAAACCAACCTCCTCCCCACATGAATATCTTCCTCTCCCTGAAGAGAGCAATGAACTTACTGTATGATCACACCACCACTCTAATATCTGACCAGCTAATGTCTACATGTCAGTATACATGGAACAGTAGAAAGTGAAAGTAGAGGAGATGTTGGTCCACATCACAATTGGCACCCTATTCCCTATGCACTGCTTTTGACCAGGGTCCATAGGACTATAAAATAAATAAGGTGCCATAGGGCCCTGGTCAAAAGTAGTGCACTATATAGGGAATCGGGTGCCATTTGGGCTCCGATCGCTGTTCGTTTTTCAATTATCTTTTTTTTTCAAATAAAATAAATAAATGTTGGGCTCTGGACAAAAGCAGTGCACTATATAGGGAATAGGGTGCCATTTGGGATGCCTCACCTCGTCAAAGTCTGCGATGATCTCGTTGAGCAGCCTGAGACACTCCACTCCCATGTTGTTGCCGTCCAGCTCAATGTAGAAGTCATTGAAATTAGCGATGGAGGCAAACAGCACTCCTACCTGACTATACGACTGGTAGTACAGGTCCTAACACAGATCAGACAGGGAACCTAGCCGTTAGATAGGACTATTACACAGGTATTAACTGGTCCTGAAATAGTTTTTACAAAGGGTTAAAGGAAAAGTTCATGATTTTACAATTTGATGTTAGATGGTTCATCACCCTGAAAGAACAGTTATTACAGAGTTAACAGTACCAGTCCTAAATCAGATAGGCAGACAGGGAGATACACTCGTTATATACACAGTTGTTACGTGGTTATAACAGTAAAGGTTCTAAAACAGGGAGGCAGATAGGTAGACAAGAAACAAGACTTACATAGGGCTATTGCACAGGTATTAACAGGTCTTCGGACAGTTACAGAGGGTTAACAGTACATGTCATTGAACAGATACGAGGAACTAAAAGTTAGATAGGGCTAATACACAGATATGAGCAGGTCCTGAGACAGTTGTTACAGAGGGTTAACAGTACATGTCCTAGAATAGACAGGCAACCAGAGCTAGATAGGGCTATTACACTGGTCCTGGGACAGTTGTTACAGGGGTGGCAGAACAGGTCCTACAGCACCTTGGCATATTGAAACAGTACATTGATGGACATAGGGATACATGGGATCGAGAGATGTAACCATTCTACAACATTCCATGGTTTAATGGTCACCGCTGTTCCCGGTATCCCTATGTCCATCAACACACTGTACCAATATGACAGGGCGCTGCAGGACCTGTACTGTTAACCCTATGTAATAACTATCCTCTCTCTCTCCCTTGCTCTAGGACCTGTTCTACCACCCCTGTAACAACTGTCCCAGGGTCACTTCCTGGTTCCACTGTTTACAAAAAAATCAGTGACGGGAATACACGTGTCCTGGTTGGGAAGTCTACAGGATGTTTGATTTAATCACTTCCTCTTCCTGAGAGGGGGGATTGGGAGGGTCCTGGGAGAGGAACAGACATCATTAGAATGGATATTGATCAATTAGTAGACACAACGACGGAGAACCTGTCACATCACACCTTAACCAAACCCCAACCAAACCGCAACCAAACCACAAACAAACATCAACCACAACCAAACCACAATCAAATCTCAAACAAATATCAACCACAACCACAACCACAACCAAAGTGCAACCAAACCGCAAACAAACCACAACCACCATACAACCTTGGAGTTAAAAGAGGCAATTCTTAACATTTACTGTTCAAAAGCTCTCAGGCAACATCAAAACATGACCACGTCATGATGTGGTCAGATCACACTTCAACCCAAACATGACCTCAAAATGACCTGTTCACACCAGCTACTCAAATGCACAACTACCCAAACATGACCGGGAGATGACCCAGCAGGGAACGGCAGGGACAGGGGGACGAAGCACAGGGGGAACTGAGGGACAAGGCACAGGGGGGGCAGGGGGAACAGGGGGACGAGGCATAGGGGAAACAGGGGAACAAGGTGCAGGGGGGACGGGGGACAAGGCGTAGGGGGGATGGGGCAGCAGGGGCACGTGATGCAGTGGGATAGGGTGACGGGGGACAGGGAGAGAGGGGTACGGGGGTGAGACCCACCATGTTGCGGGGGTTGGACATGAGGAAGTGCTGCGCAACATGTGCAGGTAGGAGATTGAACAGGATCCTCTTGTTGTCCAGCTTCACCTTCTCCATGTCGCCTCTCTCCTCCTCTGCCTGCACAAAATACATGGAAACAAAAACACTATCACTGATGCAATACATGTATTAGTATAGTATGGCAACCTATTCCTTATATGGTTCTGGTCAAAAGGAGTGCACTGCATAGGGATAGGGTGCCATTTGACAGAATGAAAGAGTGATAGTCCTTTAGTTTGTAGAGATATCCAAAAAGGGGGCTTGGTTTTCACTTGGAGCTCACAAAGTAATCTATTTCAGCTGTAATAGCTTTTCCTCATCACTAGATGGGGGTAATGACTCACAAACACTAATGACTCACACACATATACGCACATACACACACAAACACTCACCTGAGTGGCCCACAGGTAGTCTAGGCGTAGTTTGAGGTCCAGCTGTCTACAGTGTAGAGCCAGAGCTACAGAAAACAACAGGAGACCCAGCACTGGATCATACCGCCGAGGGTGGAGCATACCTCCCCTACACACACACACACACACACACACACACACAGCATTAAAACACACACTTACCAAACTTACCAATAAAGCATACCCTGCCCATATTGAACCACACTCCTCTCACCCCCCCACCCAAGCCCCCGCCCCCTTACCCCATGGCGATGCGGTACCCGCTGGTCTCCATGGCAACGGTGTAAAGGACAGAGAGAAGGAAGAGCAGGAGTATCTTAGGTAACGAGGAGACGCGGAGGTAAGGGATGACGGTGAGAGTTCCGGCCACACAGGAGAGGAGAGCGTAGGAAACGTTCGGACACACCCCCTCCGCTACCGTACTGTTCATTGGCCCTGGCTCGCTCTGCGTGTCCATGGAAACAGTCTCCACGGAGCTGCTACTGGAGTTACCTCCCATAATCCAGACCCAGGGTAAACAGCTCACCTGGAGGAGGTAGGAAAAGGGTGAGGGGTAAAGGGGAAGGAGACGGGTTAAAAGAACGGGAGAGATTATGAGGGGAAAGGAGCTCTTGTATGTCAGTCTAATAGTGGAGCTAACCTGAGTTTTAAAGCATGCCTTAGAGTTGCCAGATTTCAAACGTACATGATGACTTCTAAACACACACACTTACCACACAGGCTTGGGTGACAGAGTAGGTCAACAGGACTAGAAACACACAGAGCGCTGTTCGGATCTGAATGGTGAGACACCCTGGAAAACACTAAAGCGAGGAGAGGGAGATGGAGAACGAGGAGTTGAAGTACCAGTTCATCTCAATGATAGTCATATGCATCTTGTCATTACTGGGGAGCGGAAAAGAGAACAGAGTCTGAAAAGAGAATGAGTCTCTTTCTGTGAGAGGAAAAAAATGACTGGAGGGGGACGGGCAGTAAGTCCACTCCACAGACACTACACTACTATAGAGGAGGAGAGGGAGACTATTCCCTATTTAGTGCACTACTTTAAAGCAGGGCCTATAGGTATGACCCTGTGTTTTGTTAGTAACACTTTACTTGACACCCAGCATCATAACACGTTATGACACAGTCATAACCATGTCATAATATGTCATAACAGCTGACATAACTTGTCATAATATGGTCATAACACTGTCATGGCCAATATATTTACACCTGTTGTGACATATATTGCATTATTTTATGGCTGGTTATGACACCTACAAAAAAAATGAGCTTTTATGACCATCATAATCATTTAAGCCAGATAGGCCTATTACGTACATGCCTTTATATCAGTCATCAGTCAAAAAGAGGGTGTCTTGTCCTGCTCCTGAAATCTGCTCCTGCATTCATCCCAGTCATCAGTCATCTGCTACAGAGCATTGGGGTAGGTGCATGTCTGACATGGTCAATTTCATTTTTATATATATAACAAACATACTATTGATGCGTAGGCTATGGTGTAATGGAATGTTTTGCCTTATGTGGTAGGTTTTGTGGGTTTTGACACTCTTATATAGATGTCATAACCAGCCATAAAATAATGGTCTAAATATATGTGTCATTACAGTGCTATGACCATATTATAACAGGTTATGACACGTTATGTCAGCTGTTCTGACATATTATTACACGCTTATGACCGTGTCATAACGTGTTATGTCGCTGGGTGTCAACTAAAGGGTTACCAAATAGGTAGACTAGCACTAGGTAGGCAGACTTCCCTACCTGAACACTTGTGATGTAAAGATACATCACACAGACCACATGGAAGCACAAACACATCACCAGCAACAGCAGTACCAACAGTCCCCTAGAGAGAGAGAGAAAGAGAGAGAGAGAGAGAGAGAGATAATAAGTACGTAGTGACTTATCAACTTTTCTAACATCTTGTTACTTTCGAGACTTCTCTCTTTGTGTGTGTGCGTGTGTGTGTGTGTTTATCTTTGTGTGTGTGTTTATGTGTGTGTGCAACAAGATATCAAGGTCTGGCTTCAGTATTCAACGTTTGTCCAGGGGAGGGATAAACGTTGAGTTTTGACAGTTAAATTGAGTTATTCATTCTGATTGGTTAAGTTGAGATAGGGTTTTGATTGGTTAAGTTGAGATAGGGTTTTGATAGGGTTAAAAACCCAGCATGCCACTGGGACTGAACCCTCAGAGCCGGAGCTCTAGCAAGCCGTGAGCCTACTAGTGTTGTCACGATACCAACATGTTGACTTCGATACCAATACCAGGTTTAGTATCACCATACTTGACACCAAAACTATATTCAATACCAAAACAATACTCGATACCAAAACGCTACCACGACAAAAAAAAGAAGCGTATTAGCTGAAGACACAGAATAACAAATGGAATTCTTATTTTTTTTTTTTTTACATTGAACATTGTAATAATATGTCGATAACTGGAAGAACAACAACAAATACAAATAGAATACCTTCTATTCTATAATCAATTTATTTTCTAAATGAAGAAAAAAGACATTAAATAACATAAAAAGATCTTACATCTTACAGTTGTGTCAAGTTGGCTGAATGTCCTTTGGTGGTGGACCATTCTTGATACACACGGGAAACGGTTTAGCGTGACAAACCCAGCAGCGTTACAGTTCTTGACACAAACTGGTGCGCCTGGCACATACTACCATACTCCGTTCAAATGAACTTAAATCTTTTGTCTTGCCCATTCACCCTCTGAATGGCACACACACAATCCATGTCTCAATTGTCTCCTTGGCTAAAAACCTTTCTTTAACCTGTCTCCTTCCCTTCATCTACACTGATTGAATGGGATTTAACAAGTGACATCAGTAAGCGATTATAGCGTACACCTGGTTTCACCTGGTCATCTATGTCATGGAAAGAGCATGGGAAGTGCTTAATGTTTTGTACACTCAGTGTATATTGTTGTCATAGCTAGGCTATGAATGCATAACTCAGAATAATTGAATAATTGTTCATGTTATTGTCACTTAAACATAATTCAAATTGAGTTGCTAGTAGAATAACGTTACAATGCAAATGTCATGTGTAAAATTGTCTTTTGGCGTTTTAGAAACCTTCCTTGCACTGCACTGCTTTGTAAAACATTTTGCTTAGTTGTTTTGGTGGGCTGACCCTCATCATCTGCTCTGTAATCAAAGTATTCCCATAGTTCACATCTGCAGCCAGTTTTGCCAACAAGCTGTGGGCGTGGAGGTATGATGTTTTCGTTAGAAGAAGCCATGCTGTTAGCATTTTCTCTCTCTTCTCGCTTGCTTCTCAAAAGGGGCTTGGGTTGTGTCAGCTGCATGCACAAGCACATCCTGACTAGCTACTGCCCCATTGAGAAGATCCAGACAAACTACTAGACAGACTCGATCCTCTCAATGGGTATATGACGTAAGAAACATTTGACAGAAGTACAGAAAGCAACAAAACTTCTAGTAAAGAATCGTTTTTTCATATTCTAGTATTGAAAAAGTACCAACGTTTTGGTACACATTGCAACAATAGAGCCTACTTGATGGTTATAGTGCTCACCGTTGCCCCTAGTGGTCGGTATTGAAGTCATCTCCTAACGTCCTGGGGACCTGGATAAACATCCAATACTGCTTTGGATCTGGTGTGTGTGTGTGTGTGTGTGTGTGTGTGTGTGTGTGTGTGTGTGTGTGTGTGTGTGTGTGTGTGTGTGTGTGTGTGTGTGTGTGTGTGTGTGCGTACGTACGTACTGTGGTATCATCAGAAGATAGATAAGGCCAAAGAGAGCAGCGAGGACCAGAGAGACAATCACTGCACTGATGAAATTACCATCATACTCCTGGTTATACTGGAGAGAGAGAGAGAGAGAGAGGGAGAGAGAGTGAGAGGGGTGAAGAGAGAGAGTAGTGATTACTGACATGTAATTAATTAAAGCATCTGAAACGGTTTTTCATCCATTCCAGAGTTGAGATTGATCTTTTAAATGTCAGGCAATCTACAGAGAGAGAACGAGACAGCGAGAGAGAGAGAGAGACAGCGAGAGAGAGAGAGCGAGAGAGAGACAGCGAGAGAGAGAGAGACAGCGAGACAGCGAGAGAGAGAGAGACAGCGAGAGAGAGAGAGAGAGAGAGAGAGAGAGAGAGAGAGAGAGAGAGAGAGAGAGAACACGAGAGAGCGAGAGAGAGAGAGAGAGAGAACACGAGAGAGAGAGAGAGAGAGAGAACACGAGAGAGCGAGAGAGAGAGAGAACACGAGAGAGCGAGAGAGAGAGAGAACACGAGAGAGCGAGAGAGAGAGAGAGGTGGGGCAAAAGATGAGTTGCAGTTAAACAAATGTAACAATTATGTAAACACTGTAGCCAAAGGACAGTCAGTCTATGTGGAACCATACTGACCCAAAGAACCCTTTGAGCCCTTTAATGGTTCTTTGCAATTCAAAAAATTGTTATTTCCTTTAGTGATAAATTATTTAAAATGTAGGACCTGCGGCTAATCAGAATATTTTGGGGTGTGGTTTGCTCACAGCTCTTTTTGTGCAACCATGAGTGATAGTGTCATTCCAGTTGATCTAATCTGTTATGTTATGCTATTACATGTTAAATATGAATAAGTCAGTAGTTCTTAATTCTCTGCTCAAACACTCTCATCCATTCCAGAACTGGTACACCTGATTCAAACACAATAATAAAACCTATGGATTTTAACAATATAATATGGCTATTAAACTGGAATAAAATCCCTACATGGTTCTACAAAGAATCTTTGAAATTGAAAAAGATTCTTTGTAGAACCATTCTCCATAAAGGTTCTATAAAGAACCCTGAAGTGAATATCAGCAAGTATTCACACTGCTTTACTTTTTCCACATTTTGTTGTGTTACAGCCTGAATTTAAAATGGATTACATTTAGATTTTGTGTCACTGATCTACACACAATACCCCATAATGTCTAAGTAGAAATATGTTTTTAGAAATGTTTACAAACTAATAAAGAATGAAAAGATTAAATGTGTTGACTCAATAAGTATTCAACCCTTTTGTTATGGCAAGCCTAAATAAGTTCAGGAGTAAAATCATGTTTAACAAGTCATAAAAGTTGCATGGACTCACTGTGTGCAAGAATAGTGTTAACATGATTTAAAAAAAATATACATATATTTTTATTTTATTTCACCTTTATTTAACCAGGTAGGCAAGTTGAGAACAAGTTCTCATTTACAATTGCGACCTGGCCAAGATAAAGCAAAGCAGTCCGACAACATATAACAACACAGAGTTACACATGGAGTAAAACAAAGTGCAAAGTAGAAATAGAAATAATGGGGTGCAAAGGAGCAAAATAAATAAATAAATACTGTAGGGGAAGAGGTAGTTGTTTGGGCTCAATTATAGATGGACTATGTACAGGTGCAGTGATCTGATAGCTGCTCTGACAGCTGGTGCTTAAAGCTAGTGAGGGAGATAAGTGTTTGCAGTTTCAGAGATTTTTGTAGTTCGTTCCAGTCATTGGCAGCAGAGAACTGGAAGGAGAGACGGCCAAAGGAGGAATTGGCTTTGGGGGTGACCAGAGAGATATACCTGCTGAAGCGCATGCTACAGGTGGGTGCTGCTATGGTGACCAGTGAGCGGAGATAAGGGGGGACTTTACCTAGCAGGGTCTTGTAGATGACCTGGAGCCAGTGGGTTTGGCGACGATTATGAAGCGAGGGCCAGCGAACGAGAGCGTATATGTCGCAGTGGTGGGTAGTATATGGGGCTTTGGTGACAAAACGGATGGCACTGTGATAGACTGCATCCAGTTTGTTGAGTAGGGTATTGGAGGCTATTTTGTAAATGACATCGCCGAAGTCGAGGATCGGTAGGATGGTCAGTTTTACGAGGGTATGTTTGGCAGCATGAGTGAAGGATGCTTTGTTGCGAAATAGGAAGCCAATTCTAGATTTAACTTTGGATTGGAGATGTTTGATGTGAGTCTGGAAGGAGAGTTTACAGTCTAACCAGACACCTAGGTATTTGTAGTTGTCCACATATTCTAAATCAGAACCGTCCAGATTAGTGATGCTGGACAGGCGGGCAGGTGCAGGCAGCGATCGGTTGAAGAGCATGCATTTAGTTTACCTTGTATTTAGGAGCAGTTGGAGGCCATGGAAGGAGAGTTGTATGGCATTGAAGCTCGACTGGAGGGTTGTTAACACAGTGTCCAAAGAAGGGCCAGAAGTATACAGAATGGTGTCGTCTGCGTAGAGGTGGATGAGAGACTCACCAGCAGCAAGAACGACATCATTGATGTATACAGAGAAAAGAGTTGACCAAAGAATTTAACCCTTTGGCACCCCCATAGAGACTGCCAGAGGTCCGGACAACAGGCCCTCCGATTTGACACACTGAACTCTATCAGAGAAGTAGTTGGTGAACCAGACGAGGCAATCATTTGAGAAACCAAGGCTATTGAGTCTGCCGATGAGGATGTGGTGATTGACAGAGTTGAAAGCTTTGGCCAGGTCAATGAATACGGCAGCAGGGTATTGTTTCTTGTCGATGGCGATTACGATATCGTTTAGGACCTTGAGCATGGCTGAGGTGCACCCATGACCAGCTCTGAAACCAGATTGCATAGCGGAGAAGGTGCGGTGGGATTCGAAATGGTCGGTAATCTGTTTGTTGACTTGGCTTTCGAAGACCTTAGAAAGGCAGGGTAGGATAGATATAGGTCTGTAGCAGTTTGGGTCAAGAGTGTCCCCTCCTTTGAAGAGGGGGATGACAGCAGCTGATTTCCAATCTTTGGGAATCTCAGACGACATGAAAGACAGGTTGAACAGGCTAGTAATAGGTGTTGCAACATATTCGGCAGATCATTTTAGAAAGAAAGGGTCCAGATTGTCTAGCCCGGCTGATTTGTATGGCTCCAAATTATGCAGCTCTTTCAGAACATCAGCTGAATGGATTTGGGAGAAGGAGAAATGGGGAAGGCTTGGGCGAGTAGCTGTGGGGGGTGCAGTGCTGTTGACTGCAGTAGGGGTAGCCAGGTGGAAAGCATGGCCAGCCATAGAAAAATGCGTATTGAAATTCTCAATTATAGTGGGTTTATCGGTGGTGACAGAGTTTCCTATCCTCAGTGCAGTTGGCAGTTGGGAGGAGGTGTTCTTATTCTCCATGGACTTTACAGTGTCCAATAACTTTTTTGAGTTTGTGTTGCAGGAAGCAAATTTCTGCTTGAAAAAGCTAGCCTTGGCTTTTCTAACTGCCTGTGTATATTGGTTTCTAACTTCCCTGAAAAGTTGCATATCACGGGGGCAGTTCAATGCTAATGCAGAACGCCACAGGATGTTTTTGTGTTGGTTAAGGGCAGTCAGGTCTGGAGAGAACCAAGGGCTATATCTGTTCCTGGTTCTACATTTCTTGAATGGGCATGCTTATTTAAGATGGTGAGGAAGGCATTTAAAAAAAATAACCAGGCATCCTCTACTGACGGGATGCGGTCAATATCCTTCCAGGATACCCGGGCCAGGTCGATTAGAAAGGCTTGCTCGCTGAAATGTTTCAGGGAGCGTTTGACAGTGATGAGTGGAGGTGGTTTGACCGCTGACCCATTACGGATGCAGGCAATGAGGCTGTGATCGCTGAGATCTTGGTTGAAAACAGCAGAGGTGTATTTGGAGGGCAAGTTGGTTAGGATGATATCTATGAGGGTGCCCGTGTTTACGACTTTGGGGTGGTACCTGGTGGGTTCATTAATAATTTGTGTGAGATTGAGGGCATCAAGCTTGGATTGTAGGATTGCTGGGGTGTTAACCATGTCCCAGTTTAGGTCACCTAGCAGCACGAGCTCTGAAGATAGATGGGGGGCAATCAGTTCACATATGGTGTCCAGAGCACAGCTGGGGGCTGAGGGTGGTCTTTAGCAGGCAGCAACGGTGAGAGACTTGTTTTTAGAGAGGTGGATTTTTAAAAGTAGAAGTTCAAATTGTTTGGGTACAGACCTGGATAGTAGGACAGAACTCTGCAGGTTATCTCTGCAGTAGATTGCAACACCGCCCCCTTTGGCCGTTCTATCTTGTCTGAAAACGTTGTAGTTAGGGATGAAGATTTCAGAGTTTTTGGTGGACTTCCTAAGCCAGGATTCAGACACGGCTAGGACATCCGGGTTGGCAGAGTATGCTAAAGCAGTGAATAAAACAAACTTAGGGAGGAGGCTTCTGATGTTAACCTCTCTGAGCTAGGTGGGACGCTTGCGTCCTACCTACTCAACAGCCAGTTGAATCCCGTGGCGCGTTATTCAAATACCTTAGAAATGCTATTACTTCAATTTCTCAAACATATGACTATTTTACACCATTTTAAAGACAAGACTCTCGTTAATCTAACCACACTGTCCGATTTCAAAAAGGCTTTACAACGAAAGCAAAACATTAGATTATGTCAGCCATAAATACCCAGCCATAAATAATCAGACACCCATTTTTCAAGCTAGCATATAATGTCACATAAACCCAAACCACAGCTAAATGCAGCACTAACCTTTGATGATCTTCATCAGATGACAATCTTAGGACATTATGTTATACAATACATGCATGTCTGTTCAATCAAGTTCATATTTATATCAAAAACCAGCTTTTTACATTAGCAGGTGACTAGCATGTGACTAGCATTCCCACCGAACTCTTCCGGTGAATTTACTAAATTACTCACGATAAACGTTCACAAAAAACATAACAATTATTTTAAGAATTATAGATACAGAATTCCTCTATGCACTCGATATGTCCGATTTTAAAATAGCTTTTCGGTGACAGCACATTTTGCAATATTCTAAGTAGATAGCCCGGCATCACAGGGCTAGCTATTTAGACACTCAGCAAGTTTAGCACTCACCAAAGTCAGATTTACTATAAGAAAAAAGTTATTACCTTAGCTGTTCTTTGTCAGAATGCATTCCCAGGACTTCTACTTCAATAACAAATGTTGGTTTGGTCCCAAAAAATCCATTGTCCAAATAGCGGCGTTTTGTTCGTGCGTTCAAGACACTATCCGAAAGGGTAAATAAGGGTGACGAGCACGACGCATTTCGTGACAAAACATTTCTAAATATTCCATTACCGTACTTCGAAGCATGTCAACCGTTGTTTAAAATCAATTTTTATGCCATTTTTCTCGTAAAAAAGCGATAATATTCCGACCGGGAAATCGTTTTTTATTACAAAGAGAGCGAAATTAAAAGCATGGGATCCCCTCATGCATGAGCCTCAGTCTGATGGCCCTCTGATAGAGCACTTGCCAAAAGCGCTAGTGTGTTTCAGCCTGGGCCTGGAATTACGTCATTCAGCTTTTATCCCGGGTTCTGAGAGCCTATGGGAGCCGTAGGAAGTGTCACGTAACAGCAGAGATCCCCTGTTTTTGTTAGAGATCATCAAGGAGGGCAAGAAATGGTCAGACAGGCCACTTCCTGTAAGGAATCTTCTCAGGTTTTTGCCTGCCATATGAGTACTGTTGTACTCACAGACACCATTCAAACAGTTTTAGAAACTTTAGGGTGTTTTCTATCCAAAGCCAATAATTATATGCATATTCTAGTTACTGGGCAGGAGTAGTAACCAGATTAAATCGGGTACATTTTTTATCCGGCCGTGCAAATACTGCCCCCTATCCCCAACAGGTTAACATGCATGAAACCAAGGCTATTACGGTTACAGAAGTCATCAAAAGAGAGCGCCTGGGGAATAGGAGTGGAGCTAGGCACTGTAGGGCCTGTATTCACCTCTACATCACCAGAGGAACAGAGGAGGAGGAGGATAAGGCTACGGCTAAAAGCTATGAGAATTGGTTGTCTGTGACGTCCGGAATAGAGAGTAAAAGGAGCAGGTTTCTGGGGGCGATAAAATAGCTTCAAGGTATAATGTACAGACAAAGGTATGGTAGGATGTGAATACAGTGGAGGTAAACCTAGGCATTTAGTGATGATGAGAGAGATATTGTCTCTAGAAACATCATTGAAACCAGAAGATGTCATAGCATGTGTGGGTGGAGGAACTGAAAGGTTGGATAAGGTATAATGAGCAGGGCTAGAGGTTCTACAGTGAAATAAGCCAATAAACACTAACCAGAACAGCAATGGACAAGGCATATTGACATTAAGGAGAGGCATGCTTAGCCGAGTGATCAAAGGGTCCAGTGAGAATTAGACAGCTAGCCGAGCCATAGGTAGCAAGCTGGTAGAAGATGGAGGGAGGTCTGTTTTTAGCCACCTCGTGCGTTTCCGTCTGTAGATTGGTAGGGGGGACCAGTCTAATTGGCAAAATAGTTATGGTTATAGTGGCCCAAGAAAATTGTCCGATAGACCTATTCAGATAGCAGCCGATAAGACAGCTAACGATTAGCGGGCCGCAGATGGGCGTTCAGGTTACGTCGAGACGGAGGGGCCAGTTGGATAACTCCCTCGGGCAGATAACGTCGGTAGTCCAATTGTGAAGGCCCGATGGGGCTCCGCATCGGCAGTAAAACGGGTCCGGATAGGTGATTGTAGCCCAGGAGTGGCTGATCGAACTCTTCAGCTGGCTAGCTCCGGAATAATTGATATGTTAGCTCCGGGACCGACGTTTGCCAATAGTCACTCAAGTAGCAGCTAGCTAGCTGCAAGATCCAGGTGTAAATGTCCAGAGCCTGCGGTAGAAATCCGGGATATGGAGAGATAAATAGGTCCGGTATGCTCTGGTCTGAGTCGCGCTGTACAAAAACTGGCGATAGCATTTTGAGCTAATGGATAGCTGATGACCGCTAACCGTGGCTAGCTGAACTCCAATGTTAGCCAGTGAACTGGCTAACCTCTGGCTAGCTCTGTTGTGGATTTCAGATTTGAGGTAAATAATACTTTTTTTTTTATTGGTGAGGCGGGTTGCAGGAGAGTGTTTTGAGGTTGAGTTTTTAGAAGAAAAAAAAATATGTAAACAGATATACGAAGAAAATATGTAAATATATATATACACGGGACATGACAAGACGAGGACAAAGACGTCTAACTGCTACGCCATCTTGGAATTGTAATGACTACCCCATTTCTGTACCCCACACATACAATTATCTGTAAGGTCACTCAGTCGAGCAGTGAATTTGAAGCACAGATTCAACCATAAAGACCGGGGAGTTTTTTTAGCTGAGTTTATGTATTCCTGTCACAGAATAAGTCGTGCGGGAGAGAGAAGGACCAAGGCGCAGCGGAAGTGTGGATACTCATATTTTAATGTTCAAAAAAAAGAATAGAGCATCCACTGAAAAAACAATAAACAAAACAATGAACGGTACTCACGATGTGACGTGTGGCAGGCTAAACCAAAAAAAGCAGTGCTCACAACAATTCCCCACAAACACACAGACAAACACACCCAACTAATATAGGACTTCCAATCAAAGGCAACACCACACAGCTGCCTTCAATTGGAAGTCCACCCCAATTACCTCTACATAGAAACACCCAACCTAGACAGAACAAAGAAAACCCAACTTCTTCTGCCACGCCCTGACCAACACTTAACACCTACTCCACCTGCTGGTCAGGACGTGACAATTCCCTTGTCTTGCAGTGTATCTTATTGCACGTTTTTCTGTCGTCCTGGGCTTATAGATCGAGTCAATCCTTCACCAGATGAACCGCAACATGTCGGCTAAAGAGATATCCTTCCTGAATGCATTTGAACATTTTTAATATTGTGAGAGTGAAGAGCAAAATTCCTCTCAAGATAATTAACATTACAGTTACACCAACTGGTAGGCTAATCACACAATCGTACAAAATGGTAAGAGAACTGGTGAAGAAAGTTACCCCTCTACATACGCATTTCTTTACCGGAATATCTAAATGAAAATTCTGGCAGATCCATAAAATGTCCTTGTACAGTAGTAGATCTAACTAAATTAGAGGATTCTAAATTAATATCTAAGGGGCTTTAATACAATTATATATTATAATGCAGGGTGAATAAAAAAAAAATCTGTTTTAAAATGTTATGTTTATTAAGTAGTCTTGCTTGTCTCAGAGCAGCGCGAAACGGTGCTAAAATTGTTGACCCCAGGGGAGGAGGTTATTGCTTGTTGGAGGGGATTTTCACACCTACAATAGCCGGGCCATTAAACTAATCGTTGGATAACAGATCGGCTCTCAGAACTCATTAACCTCTTGACGGTCACCTAGGATAGGGGGCGCTACAGCGACTTTTGAAAAAAATACGTGCCCATTTTAAACGGCCTCCTACTCAAACTCAGAAGCTAGGATATGCATATAATTAATAGTTGTGGATAGAAAACACCCTAAAGTTTCTAAAACTGTTTGAATGGTGTCTGTGAGTATAGCAGAACTCATATGGCAGTCAAAACCCCGAGACAGATTGTAACAGGATGTGGAATTCTGAATTGCGGACTCAACTTCAGCACTTTGCCTATAAATCACACCGTGAGCTATGGTTCATTGAGCACTTCCTATTGCTTCCACTAGATGTCCCCAGTCTTTACAAAGTGGTTTGAGTCTTCTACTGTGAAAACTGACTGAAAGAGAGGCTGTTGATCTTGGTTACATGGGGAGGGCCGTTACCATTATGAAGCGGGTGCCCCTGGCTACCCTCCCCTTTCGAAACGTTTTGAAAGACAATGCAACCGTCCCCATGGAATATTATTGAAGCTCTGGTTGAAAAAGGCCCTAAAGATTTATGTTATACAACGTTTGACATGTTTGAACGAACTTAAATATATTTTTTTTGCATTTTGGTGAGAGAGAAGTCCCGCGCACGACGGTACATTTGGAGCAGCCTTCAGAACGCGCTAACAACAAGAAGCTATTGGGACATAAATTATTAACTTTTTCGAACGAAAATACATTTGTTGTGGACCTGGGATTCCTGGAAGTGCCTTCTGATGAAGATAATCAAAGGTAAGGGATTATTTACAATAGTATACAAGAGTAGATTTGATATTCGATTGTTCCAAGATGGCGCTGACCTGTAACGGTAGCTTATTTTTTGAGTATCGCATCCCCTTTTATCGCAAAGTGTGATTACCCAGTAAAGTTATTTTTAAATCTGGCATTGCGGGTGCTTTCACGAGATGTTAATCTATAATTCTTAGAATGACAATATTACATTTTAAAAATGTTTTCTAATAGTAATTTAGTAAATTGTAGCGCTGTTTCACCGGATGCATTTGAGGGAAAATAGTTTCTCAACGTCACGCGCCGATGTAAAATGCTGTTTTTATATATAAATATGAACTTTATCGAACAAAAGAATGCATGTATTGTGTAACATGATGTCCTAGGAGTGTCATCTGATGAAGATTGTCAAAGGTTAGTGCTGCATTTAGCTGTTTTTTGGTTATTTGTGATGCTGAATAGACAACAGGTGGAAATTATAGGCAATTAGCAAGACACCCCCAATAAAGGAGTGGTTCTGCAGGTGGGGACCACAAACCACTTCTCAGTTCCTATGCTTCCTGGCTGATGTTTTGGTCACTTTTGAATGCTGGCGGTGCTTTCACTCTAGTGGTAGCATGAGACGGAGTCTACAACCCACACAAGTGGCTCAGGTAATGCAGCTCATCCAGGATGGCACATCAATGCGAGCTGTGGCAAGAAGGTTTGCTGTGTCTGTCAGCGTAGTGTCCAGAGCATGGAGGCGCTACCAGGAGACAGGCCAGTACATCAGGAGACGTGGAGGAGGCCGTAGGAGGGCAACAACCCAGCAGCAGGACCGCTACCTCCGCCTTTGTGCAAGAAGGAGCAGGAGGAGCACTGCCAGAGCCCTGCAAAATGACCTCCAGCAGGCCACAAATGTGCATGTGTCTGCTCAAATGGTCAGAAACAGACTCCATGAGGGTGGTATGAGGGCCCGACGTCCACAGGTGGGGGTTGTGCTTACAGCCCAACACCGTGCAGGACGTTTGGCATTTGCCAGAGAACACCAAGATTGGCAAATTCGCCACTGGCGCCCTGTGCTCTTCACAGATGAAAGCAGGTTCACACTGAGCACATTTGACAGACGTGACAGAGTCTGGAGACGCCGTGGAGAACGTTCTGCTGCCTGCAACATCCTCCAGCATGACCGGTTTGGCGGTGGGTCAGTCATGGTGTGGGGTGGCATTTCTTTGGGGGGCCGCACAGCCCTCCATGTGCTCGCCAGAGGTAGCCTGACTGCCATTAGGTACCGAGATGAGGTCCTCAGACCCCTTGTGAGACCATATGCTGGTGCGGTTGGCCCTGGGTTCCTCCTAATGCAAGACAATGCTAGACCTCGTGTGGCTGGAGTGTGTCAGCAGTTCCTGCAAGAGGAAAGCATTGATGCTATGGACTGGCCCGCCCGTTCCCCAGACCTGAATCCAATTGAGCACATCTGGGACATCATGTCTCGCTCCATCCACCAACGCCACGTTGCACCACAGACTGTCCAGGAGTTGGCGGATGCTAACTCCAGGTCTGGGATGAGATCGCTCAGGAGACCATCCACCACCTCATCAGGAGCATGCCCAGGCATTGTAGGGAGGTCATACAGGCACGTGGAGGCCACACACACTACTGAGCCTCATTTTGACTTGTTTTAACCTCTCTAGGATATTAACCTCTCTAGGGCAGGTGGCACCAAATCGTCCCACCTACGTAACAGCCAGTGGAATCCTGTGGCGCGTTATTCAAATACCTTAGAAATGCTATTACTTCAATTTCTCAAACATATGACTATTTTACACCATTTTAAAGACAAGACTCTCGTTAATCTAACCACACTGTCCGATTTCAAAAAGGCTTAACAACGAAAGCAAAACATTAGATTATGTCAGCAGAGTACCCAGCCAGAAATAATCAGACACCCATTTTTCAAGCTAGCATATAATGTCACAAAAAACAAAACCACAGCTAAATGCAGCACTAACCTTTGATGATCTTCATCAGATGACACCCCTAGGACATTATGTTATACAATACATGCATGTTTTGTTCAATCAAGTTCATATTTATATCAAAAACCAGCTTTTTACATTAGCATGTGACGTTCAGAAGTAGCATACCCCCCACAACCTTCCGGTGAATTTGCTAAATTACTCACGATAAACGTTCACAAAAAACATAACAATTATTTTAAGAATTATAGATACAGAACTCCTTTATGCACTCGCTATGTCTGATTTTAAAATAGCTTTTCGGTGAAAGCACATTTTGCAATATTCTAAGTAGATAGCCCGGCATCACAGGGCTAGCTATTTGGACACCCACCAAGTTTAGCCCTCACCAAAGTCAGATTTACTATAAGAAAAATGTTATTACCTTTGCTGTTCTTCGTCAGAATGCACTCCCAGGACTTCTACTTCAATAACAAATGTTGGTTTGGTTCAAAATAATCTATAGTTATGTTCAAATATCCTCTGTTTTGTTTGTGCGTTCAAGACACTATCCGAAGGGTAAATAAGGGTGACGCGCCCGACGCGTTTCGTGACCAAAAAATTCTAAATATTCCATTACCGTACTTCGAAGCATGTCAACCGCTGTTTAAAATCAATTTTTATGCGATTTTTCTCGTAAAAAAGCGATAATATTCCGACCGGGAATCTGTGTTTTAGTACAAAGAGAGAGAAAATAAAAACATGGGGTCGCCTCGTGCACGCGCCTCAGTCTGATTGTCCTCTGATAGACCACTTACCAAAGGCGCTAATGTTTTTCAGCCAGGGGCTGGAATTACATCATTCAGCTTTTTCCCGGGTTCTGAGAGCCTATGGGAGCCGTAGGAAGTGTCACGTTACAGCAAAGATCCTAAGTTTTCAATAAACAGAGTCAAGAAGCTCAAGGAATGGTCAGAGAGGGCACTTCCTGTACAGAGTCTTCTCAGGTTTTTGCCTGCCATATGAGTTCTGTTATACTCACAGACACCATTCAAACAGTTTTAGAAACTTTAGGGTGTTTTCTATCCAAAGCCAATAATTATATGCATATTCTAGTTTCTGGGTAGTAGTAATAACCAGATTAAATCGGGTATGTTTTTTATCCGGCCGTGTAAATACTGCCCCCTAGCCCTAACAGGTTTTAAGGACATTACATCAAAGTTGGATCAGCCTGTAGTGGGGTTTTCCACTTTAATTTTGAGTGTGACTCCAAATCCAGACCTCCATGGGTTGATAAATTGGATTTCCATTGATTATTTTTGTGTGATTTTGTTGTCAGCACATTCAACTATGTAAAGAAAAAAGTATTTAATAAGATTATTTCATTCATTCAGATCTAGGATGTGTTATTTTATTGTTCCCTTTATTTTTTTGAGCAGTATATATTATATTTTTCAGAACATGAACCATGTGTGTTCTCTTGTTTTGTACTGTTCTGTAGTTCAGAACCAATGATTTGTTTGACACTGGAGTTGCTTACCAAGATGACATTGAATGTTCCTGAGTGGCCTAGTAACAGTTTTGACTTAAATCGTCTTGAAAATCTAGGGCAAGACTTGGAAATGGCTGTCTAGCAATGAACAACAACCAACTTGACAGAGCTTGAAGAATAAAACAATAAACAATGTGCAAATATTGTACAATCCAGGTGTGCAAAGCTCTTAGAGACTTACCCAGAAAGTGATACATTTTTTGGAAATGTCCTTCTACTTTGACATTACAGAGTATTTTGTGTAGATCATTGACCAAAAATTACAATTAAATCCATTTCAATCCGACTTTGTAACACTACAAAATGTGGAAAAAGTCAATGTGAGTGAATAATTTCTAGCGGAACCCAGAATAATCATAGCGGAACCCAGAACCGTTTTTTAATGGTTGTTTATAGAACCTTACGGTTCTGTATAGCACCATACAGGGTCCATTTATAAGCTTATGAGCATGGTTGTTTATAGAACCTTCAAGAAAAGGTTCCATATAGTACCAAAAAGGGTTCCGCTATGGTTACAAGCTAAAGAACCCTTACTTGGAAACATATAGAACCATTTGTATTTAGTGTGTATCGTCAAAAATATTGTAATCAGATTAGATACTTTTGAAAAACTAGATGACCTCTAGATGATTACTTCTTGGATCACTTTTAGAAAGGATGTTTGTGAAAAAATATATTACTACACCTTTCTGTTTTCTCAATGACATTCAATTTAGCATTGATAAAAGACGCAAGTTTAAGTTTGTTCCACCTGAGCGAGTATGACCACAAGTCAGAGACCACTATGGTGACACAGCAAATGTGTTTAATAGATTCTCTTTGTCTTCTTCTAATGCCTGTTAATGGGAAAGTAATCAAAAAGTAACTTAAAGTAATCAGATAGCATTACTGAGTTTGGGTAATCCAAAAGTGAAATTACTGACTGCAATTTTGGACCACTAACTAGTAACTGTAACGGATTACATTTAGAAAGTAACATTCCCAACCCTACACACAAACACTCACACAAGCACACACGCAGGCACACACACAAACATACACACACACACATACATATACACACAATCACAGTTCTTCTGTTCTCTGCGTCTTTGTGTCAGACTCCCACTCGAACAAAGGAGAAAGTCATCCGGCGGGCGCATGTGGCTCAGAGGCTCCCAAATCATTAGCAGTACCCCCTCCTGAGAGTGTGGGTGGACCACTTTAAACTCCACAACCAAAGATGACAGGCGTGGGAGAGAGAGAGGAGAGGGGAAGGGGAGAGAGAGAGAAAGAGAGAAGAGAGAGAAAGAGAGAGGAGAGGAGAGGGCAAAGGGCAGAGAAAAATAAAGAGTAAGAGAGAGGAAAGAGAGAGAAAGAGAGAAGGAGAGGAGAGAGTGAGAGAGGAGAAGGGAAAAGGAAGAGAAAAATAAAGAGAGAGAGAGAGAGAGAGAGAGAGAGAGAGAGAGAGAGAGAGAGAGAAAGAGAGAAGAAGAGAGAAAGAGCGAAAGAGAGGAGAGAGAGAGAAGATGAAGGGAGTCACGAAGCATTCCCCTTCTTTGCCACCCACACACTGAGAAAGAAAGACAGTGAGAAGGCAGATTTTTACTGTGTGTGTGTGTGTGTGTGTGTGTGTGTGTGTGTGTGTGTGTGTGTGTGTGTGTGTGTGTGTGTGTGTGTGTGTGTGTGTGTGTGTGTGTGTGTGTGTGTGCTCTACATACCCTGCGCTCCCTGTCTGTGTTCCTGTAGGAGAGTGTGATGAAGTTGAGGTCGGTGGTCTGTGAGTCTGTCTGACGAGCCTCGATTAGCCGGCCAATGTAGCGGTTAACCCGTGTACCAGGCGGGTGCTGCACGGAGCCCGAGAACGACGTCCGGCTACGCACCTTCTCCGATGCCGTCCGCAACGCACGCCTCTGTCAGGGACACGGGACAGAGGACAATGTGCTAATATTAGGACAGCATCAGAGTCACAAGGACTTGAACCCTAACCACAGCAGAACCTGGAAGTGGCCGTTCAACCTTTATACAAATGTTAATTCCAAGGTTATATGAGTTCTTATACTGTAGGTCCTACAGCTTATATAGTTTGGTCGCAAACAGTTATTGGAATAAATAATGAATCATGGCATACAGGAAACATATAGGAAACATACACTCAGCTGGCCAGTTTATTAGGTATACCCATATAGTACCGGGTCGGACCCCCCTTTGCCCCCAGAACAGCTTGAAGGAAAACATTCCCCACACCATTGACACCAGACAAGATGGGGCCATGGACTTACGACAAATTCTGACTCTGCCATCAGCAGGACGCAACAGGAACCCGGATTCGTCGGACCAGGTGATGTTTTTCCAATCCTCGGTTGTCCAGTGTTGGTGATCACTTGCCCACTGGAGCCACTAATAAACTGGCCACTGAGTGTATACCAACTGTATTGGTAAGAATATCAAACGGTGAGACTGTGAGTGTATCAAACGGTGAGACTGTGAGTGTATCAAACGGCAAACCGTGCCAATACAGCCTCCAAACACCGGCTTCGAGGGCATTATCACTTAATTATCACTATTATACAACCGGTTAACAACATATTCAAATATTTTCATAAAAACAAATATTTTGATTAATTTATTCATACTATTTCATCCTTCAACAAGATATAGTCCCGACACAATTCTAGGGTTGCTACCCAAGCCGACTGGTCATTCATTATATTGGTTCGGTTGCCAGAGACGCGACCCAGTCATTAAGTCGTTCGTTCTAAATGTTCTATTGCCATACTACTGGCTGGCAACGTTCTTATACCTTGCTTGCTAGCAAGCCAACTACGGCTAACTTACAGTCACGTCAAACAGTGCAGCCAGAATAACAACAAATTAGCCGCATTTGCATTTATTTAAGCTGTTTTCTAGTGACATTTATTAACACCCATAACAATGAGCTAATGATGCGCAATATCACCTGGTATAGAAAATGTGCTCTCTCATCGGGACACTGTTGTTCAGAGGAGCTAGCCAACAACACAGCTAACACAACACCAACACAGCTAACACAGCACCAACACAGCTAACACAGCACCAACACAGCTAACACAACATCAACACAGCTAACACAACACCAACACAGCTAACACAACACCAACACAGCTAACGCAACACCAACACAGCTAACATAACAACAACACAGCTAACACAGCACCAACACAGCTAACACAGCACCAACACAGCTAACACAACATCAACACAGCTAACACAACACCAACACAGCTAACACAACACCAACACAGCTAACACAACACCAACACATCTAACACAATCACTTCAAACGGAAGCTGGAAAGACCGCAAACTAGCTGCATTTCGTTTTGTTTGACCTGTTTTCTATTGACATTTCTTTGTATATGTTCTTAAAAATTATGACTTTGACTGGCTGAGAAAAGCTGTCTGCCTGTCTGTCTCGTCCCAACTCCCGACCCCTAAACGTACATTATTATGGAGATCAAATTTAAATATTGAAACAATCTTGCAAATATCAGAGAGACAGACCACAAGTTTTATACAGATCTCCGCTATTGAAAAACAATTGCTAATCTAAAAGAAATGGGAGATAATGTCTAGATGCTTTTTACAGTGGAGATCAAATGTATAAATTGTCTGGCTGGGCTGATGAGACAGTGGATTACACAGTGAGATGGAACAGAGCTTTAGTCGGTGGTAAATTGTGGAATAGACACCGGCTGGTTTTAACCAATCAGCGTCCATGATCAGACCCCACCCGTTGTACAATGTAATATTATTGGGTGTCATAATGCTAGCATTAGCAATGAGTTCTACAATGTAATATTACTGGGTGTCAAAATGCTAGCATTAGCAATGAGTTCTACAATGTAAAACTTTTGGGTGTCATAATGCTGACAATAGCAGTGAGCTCTACAGTGAGTTCTAAAGCTAGACAAAGCCCTGAAAGTTATTAGAGGATTACACAGTTACAGGGCTATTCCTGAGAGAGAAATGATGCCTCCACACACACACCAATCATAACACACTGAGTCATCACTGAGTCACAGTTTTCAACACACACCCACCCTATAATATAGCGGTTTGTTTTGGTGTTAGAGTTAGCAATGATATCTGTTGCCTTGGTTTTAACCAAGTTTCTGTAACTTACACTGTGAATGAGTGTGTTGGCACAGGGAGGCTTATTGGAGTGATACAGATTAGCGTGTGTCTGTGTGTCTGTGTGTCTGTGTGTCTGTCTGTCTGTCTGTCTGTCTGTCTGTCTGTCTGTCTGTCTGTCTGTCTGTCTGTCTGTCTGTCTGTCTGTCTGTCTGTCTGTCTGTCTGTCTGTCTGTCTGTCTGTCTGTCTGTGTGTGTCTGTGTGTGTGTCTACGAATACACACACACACACAACACCCACACACTAACAGCAACACACACACACACACCTTGTCATCGTCGTCGCAGGTCATGACGTTAGAGAAGGGGATCTCCGCCTTGAACATCTTCCTACAGTGCATGAGCTGAACCAGCAGGTAGCACACTGTCTTAAACTTCATCTTCTTGGCTGGCTTGATATCCGACAGGATCAAACCTGGGAAGATCTGAGGAGAGAAAGGAGAGAGAGGGAGAGGGGGAGAGAGGGGGAACAGAGGGAGCAGGCGGAGAGAAAGAGGGTGGGGGAGAGAGAAGGGATGGGGAAGAGAGGGGAAAGGAGAGGGAGTGGGGGAGGGAGAGAGGGGAGAGGGGGAAAGCAGGGGGAAGAGAGAGTTGTTTAAGTACTAGAGAAAGATCGTAGTGTTATGTGATAGAGTCTAATAACTGGTAGTGTTATGTGATAGAGTCTAATAACTGGTAGTGTTATGTGATAGAGTCTAATAACTGGTAGTGTTATGTGATAGAGTCTAATAACTGGTAGTGTTATGTGATAGAGTCTAATAACTGGTAGTGTTATGTGATAGAGTCTATTAACTGGTAGTGTTATGTGATAGAGTCTAATAACTGGTAGTGTTATGTTATAGAGTCTAATAACTGGTAGTGTTATGTGATACAGTCTAATAACTGGTAGTGTTATGTGATAGAGTCTAATAACTGGTAGTGTTATGTGATAGAGTCTATTAACTGGTAGTGTTATGTGATAGAGTCTATTAACTGGTAGTGTTATGTTATAGAGTCTAATAACTGGTAGTGTTATGTGATAGAGTCTAATAACTGGTAGTGTTATGTGATAGAGTCTAATAACTGGTAGTGTTATGTTATAGAGTCTAATAACTGGTAGTGTTATGTGATAGAGTCTAATAACTGGTAGTGTTATGTGATAGAGTCTAATAACTGGTAGTGTTATGTGATAGAGTCTAATAACTGGTAGTGTTATGTGATAGAGTCTAATAACTGGTAGTGTTATGTGATAGAGTTTATTAACTGGTAGTGTTATGTGATAGAGTCTAATAACTGGTAGTGTTATGTGATAGAGTCTAATAACTGGTAGTGTTATGTTATAGAGTCTAATAACTGGTAGTGTTATGTGATAGAGTCTAATAACTGGTAGTGTTATGTGATAGAGTCTATTAACTGGTAGTGTTATGTGATAGAGTCTAATAACTGGTAGTGTTATGTGATAGAGTCTAATAACTGGTAGTGTTATGTGATAGAGTCTATTAACTGGTAGTGTTATGTGATAGAGTCTATTAACTGGTAGTGTTATGTGATAGAGTCTATTAACTGGTAGTGTTATGTGATAGAGTCTAATAACTGGTAGTGTTATGTGATAGAGTCTATTAACTGGTAGTGTTATGTGATAGAGTCTATTAACTGGTAGTGTTATGTGATAGAGTCTATTAACTGGTAGTGTTATGTGATAGAGTCTAATAACTGGTAGTGTTATGTGATAGAGTCTAATAACTGGTAGTGTTATGTGATAGAGTCTATTAACTGGTAGTGTTATGTGATAGAGTCTAATAACTGGTAGTGTTATGTGATAGAGTCTAATAACTGGTAGTGTTATGTGATAGAGTCTAATAACTGGTAGTGTTATGTTATAGAGTCTAATAACTAGTAGTGTTATGTGATAGAGTCTATTAACTGGTAGTGTTATGTTATAGAGTCGAATAACTGGTAGTGTTATGTGATAGAGTCTATTAACTGGTAGTGTTATGTGATAGAGTCTAATAACTGGTAGTGTTATGTGATAGAGTCTATTAACTGGTAGTGTTATGTTATAGAGTCTAATAACTGGTAGTGTTATGTGATAGAGTCTATTAACTGGTAGTGTTATGTGATAGAGTCTATTAACTGGTAGTGTTATGTGATAGAGTCTATTAACTGGTAGTGTTATGTTATAGAGTCTAATAACTGGTAGTGTTATGTGATAGAGTCTATTAACTGGTAGTGTTATGTGATAGAGTCTATTAACTGGTAGTGTTATGTGAGAGGAAGAGAGAGAGATTTAAAATTATCACATCAGGACTATCAGTCCTAACACTTCCTGAGGAAGAAAAGATGAGACAGATCAAATAGTGTGTGTGTATGTGTGTGTGTGTGTCACAATCCTATATTAGCGAGGACTATAACGAATTCACCCACTCCTATGAACGTGTTTGTGTGTGTGTGCCTGTCTGTGTGTGTGCATGCGAGAGAGCATGTGTGTGTGTGTGTGTGTGTGTGTGTGTGTGTGTGTGTGTGTGTGTGTGTGTGTGTGTGTGTGTGTGTGTCTGCCTGCTCTAGATGATACGTTAGACCTCTTGTGGTTATCAAGTGTTTCAGGTACAACAACTAAAAACAGACAATTTAAACTGAGAGCAGTGTGACAGTATGATTCACCTGTATGATCTATGTGTATTATCTACATGTATGATCTATGTTTATTATCCACATGTATGATCCACATGTATGATCTATGTGTATTATCCACATGTATGATCTATGTGTATTATCCACATGTATGATCCATGTTTATTATCCACATGTATGATCCACATGTATGATCTATGTGTATTATCCACATGTATGATCCACATGTATGATATATGTGTATTATCCACATGTATGATCTATGTTTATTATCCACATGTATGATCCACATGTATGATCTATGTGTATTATCCACATGTATGATCCACAGGTATATGTGTATTATCCACATGTATGATCTATGTTTATTATCCACACGTATGATCTATGTTTATTATCCACATGTATGATCTATGTTTATTATCCACATGTATGATCTATGTGTATTATCCACATGTATGATATATGTGTATGATCCACATGTATGATCCACATGTCTGATCCACATGTATGATTCACATGTCTGATCCACATGTATGATCCACATTTATAGAGCATTACTGGGACTAGGAGACACTGACCCACACCTTAATAGGATAAATCACCTCATAGGATAAATCATTCAGTGGAATCATCATGCGTGAACTCCGGAGTTGAATCCTCCGCTGTCTAGAGTAGATTACACAGAATGGTGCAAAGGAAGTTGAAGTTGACTAATCTGGGCAACCAAATCACACATGAGAGGTGACCAGCCACTGCAGTAGGTTCTGGGTGGAGCACAGGAGATGTTGGACTAGTGTAAGTAGCGGGACCAGGATATGGACCCCGGTGCACTATAAAAGGGAATAGGGTGCCATTTTGGATTAAAACAGTATGAGTCACTGTGTACCTTAAGTCTGTTGGAGGGTACAATGTAAGATTGTTGTGGTTGTGTATATACGGTTATTGGACTGTGTGTGTGTGTGTGTGTATGGTTGTGTACCTTTCGCCTGTGGGAGGGTACTATGAAGAAGGTCTCAATGTTGTGTTTCTGTAGGAAGGCGTGTCTATCATGGCCAAAGCCAGGCTCCACCTCATAGTCTCCATTCAAACACTCTAGAGTAGTCCTGGTTATGTGGACCTTACTGAGAGAGGAGGGGGGGGGGGTGAGAAGGAAGGGATATACAGGGAAAGTGGAGAGCGAGAGAGGTAGGGGGAGTAATTATGGATATGTAATTCATTAAGGGAGAATCAGAAACTGTTTTCATCTCTTCCAGGTTTGAGATAGATCATTAATCATTAATTACATTTCAGTTCATCTATTGAGCACACTGTGATTGGAATGAAATGGATCCCTACCCTGCTATCTCTGCTCATTAGTTGGTTCTTGTTTACTTGGCTCCTGAGTGACACAGCGGTCTAAGGCATTGCATCTCAGTGCTTGAGGCGTCACTACAGACACCCTGATTCGAATCCAGGCTGTATCAACCAGCCGTGACTGGGAGTCCCATAAGGCGGCGCCTAATTGGCCCAGCATCGTCCAGGTTTGGCCGGTGTAGGCCGTCATTGTAAATAAGAATTTGTTCTTAACCGACTAGTTAAAAATAAGGTTAAATTAAATTAAATTAAAAATACTTTAATTGCATTGAATTTAAAGCACTCCCCTTTTTGTACACTCAACATTTCACGAGTCTAGGACAAATAAAATGCATTAAAAATAGCTTATGTAGTTTTGTGATTGTATGTTCATAAATAGTAAAAATGCTTTTGAAGTTTCAGTTTTGGAGATACAAGGCTTTCTTTCAATAGCGAGACAATTCTTCCCCAAAAGAGCTTGACAAAACATTCCATGTCATCAATATGTGGCGTTTCCCAAATGACACCTTACTCCCTATATATGGGCTATTCATGGGCTCTGGTCAAAAGTTGTGCACTACTGTATATAGGGAATAGGGAGCCATTTACGGCTCAGCCATAGTTTCCAGTAGTCATACATACCCAGGCAGTCCTCCTGCCTCCATCACATTGGCCAGAGTGACATCATTGGACCAGACATCATACTGCCACTTCCGGAGTCCCAGAACCCCACAGAGTACCCGGCCCGTGTGCAGACCCACACGCATGTTCAGATCCACCTCTGTAGCCTCCACCACAGACCTAGGAAGAGATAGAAGCCTCGTGAAATGTACCGACTCCTTCTAGCCTAAAGCATTGTTGTAGACCGCTTTATATAATCAGAATTTTTAAAAAATCACTTTAAAATCTTAAACTAACAAGTGGTATGCTTTTGCCCTTTACTTTAACAACGGGTACAGGCCTGAGTATGCACTCTTAGAAGTAAAGGTGACTGGAAGAACCTTTGGGGGTTTTTAAAAATTGCCACCCGAGTGGAACCTTTCCAGTTTAAAAGGTTCCTAGAGGAACCCCTCTGAAAGGGTCTTCGAGGAACCCCTCTGAAAAGGGTCTTCGAGGAACCCCTCTGAAAAGGGTCTTCGAGGAACCCCTGTGTAAAAGGCTCTTGGAGGAACCCCTGTGTAAAAGGGTCTTCGAGGAACCCCTGTGTAAAAGCTCAAACCGGGGGAGGGGGGGGGTCACATTTTTTACCTTTTTATATATTGTAGAGGTGACAGTCTATCAGAATATTGGAGGTGTGGCTTCTTTGAGGCGTGGCTTTCAGACAGTTCTCTTTGGACACCCTTTATGTTAAATGTTATTCCTGTTCATCATGCTAAGTTTCTACACCGCAAACGTAAATGTTCCTTTAATATTTATGCATATTACATAGTGATGGGAAACTGTGGCTTCCTGAACCTTTTGGGCCTTTCACGAAATTCTGCTTAAGAATTGTTAATTATTCAGAGCTTTTAACAGAGTGCATATTAGTGACATCTGCTGGTCAGGAATAAATATCAGCATGTTTGATGTTTAACCCTTTCACACGTACCATCACACGGGGTGTGATCGTTCTACAGTGGTCCCTAAAGCGTACGATCACACCCCGTGTGATTAGAACACTCATTTAGAACGGCCAGTTTCGAATGACACAACAATCAGCATTTGAGCTGGCCACACTTTTTTCAGAAACTATTTACACAAACACAGTCCTTCCAAAGTTATCTCCAGAATGTGAGCAGTTTATTTTTGGATGCAATGTTCAGATATTCACAGAAGTAAATATAGCACAACACAATCATCCTAACCGGAAAAATGTAGGCTACATTTGTCCTAGCGCTAACTGAGGAAAGATTGACCCAACACAAGCAGTCATATTTTCTAACTCTCGGCTGACGTAAACTACAATATGAATTAGCTAATAGCAATTACTATGTATAATTAATCACATCACGGGTGAGCTCACCATTGATCGAAATAATTAGGTAAAACACTTTCTAGAAATCGAAAGTTATCCGACGATTAGTTTCAGCGCACAGCCATGCATTTTTTCCTCAGAAACCGAAGATAATAAGAGAAGACAAGATGAGTTTGGTCTGTTTGTTTGCATGTTGAAGGGGTGTGTCATCTACTGTCTTTCACATCCCACCATTCATTTCCGGAAGTCCTCAAAAAATGAGTTAACTCTTACTCACCTCATTTTGTTATAACATCTTTGGTCAAACAGACGATTACGTGAAACCCAGAATTCATTGTATGTCAACAAACATGGCTCCATACACATAGCTGGAATTAGCTTAGCTCATCATAATCAGTACAACCTTCAAAACATTATTTTACACACATACTATGCGCCCATTACAATTTATGCAAAAATCGGAACGCATGATTTATCACGAGTAATTGAAAAACGTGAATAAAATACTAAATATATCAATAATACCACACAAAACATTTTATGATAGTCATTTATTGATACAAATGGCGCGTGCAGGCAGTCAATCACGGTAACCTCTCACTCCCACTCTGAGCCATTCAGTGTTGTTGTTTATGTAACAATCACATTCTGGAATGGAGAGAACATTCGAACATCACGTGCATAATAAAACTCACGCTGGGGCGACCGTTAGAGATATTTGGAACTCACGAGTGAAAGGGTTAAATAGACTTGTTTTCCCATTGCATCCATCAAAACTTTGTGGCGCAATGGACAGATGTGTGCGTTGGTACACTCGTTTTAGTTGTGGGGTTCCAGATTCTGTGATATTATTTAGGACGCTGAAGACAGAAGATTATCATAGGCTACAATAAATAAAAGTATTTGAACAACAATGGGAAGATCATTTTTCAACCATAGCCAGGATTTGATCTTATGCCTATGCTGGTGTCTGATCCCATATCCCCATCCCTACCTGCTGAACTACCGTTCAGGTACTATAAACTCAAACAAATCTAAGTAAATTGGTAAATAAGCTGTCCAGTAGAGGTTGGTGTTTGAAAGCAATTTTGCATTGAAGAAAGCAACTTTGCATTGAAGAAAGCAACTTTGCATTGAAGAAAGCACCCTTGCCGGGGCGAAATCAGCGGGATCTTGCATTTTGCAACACACGGTTCGAAAATGCATGTGATCGAACGAAGCTTCAGAAGTCATCGATCATGTGTAACGTTACTTTGAAGCTATCTGTCTATGCTTTGAAGAAAGCAACCTAGTTAAAAAAAAAATTTTAAATTTACAAAAGATGGAGGCTCTGTCATCTTTGTGTATGTTGGTGACAGGGAAGTCAGGCGCATGAGAAACCAAATTTGTTATTCTGGAGTATTTAATTTTAAAAACAACCTCCACAACCAAAGTACAAAATAACATGGGTAACATAATACCTGATCGCACACCGTTACAAAACACACGTAACATAACATAACAAAAACAATCACCGACAATGACATGAGGGGAAACAGAGGGTTAAATACACAACATGTAATTGATGGGATTGGAAACAGGTGTGTAGGAAAACAAGACAAGACCAATGGAAAATGAGAAACTGATCAATGATGGCTAGAAGGCCGGTGACGTCAACCGCCGAACACCACTCGAGCAAGGAGGGGCATCGACTTCGGCAGAAGTCGTGACTGTACCCCCCCTGACGCGCGGCTCCAGCTGCGCGTTGACACCGGCCTCGGGGACGACCCGGAGGACGAGGTGCAGGGCGATCCGGATGGACACGATGGAACTCTCAAAGCAGGGAAGGATCTAACACATCCTCCACCGGAACCCAGCATCTCTCCTCCGGACCGTACCCCTTCCAGTCCACAAGGTACTGAAGACCCCTCGCCCGACGTCTCGAATCCAGGATGGATCGAACGGAGTACGCCGGGGCCCCCTCAATGTCCAGAGGGGGCGAAGGAACCTCCTGCACCTCAGCCTCCTGGAGTGGGCCAGCCACCACCAGCCTGAGGAGAGACCCATGGAACGAGGGGTTAATGCGGTAATAGGAGGGGAGCTTTAAACTATAACATACCTCGTTCACTCTCCTCAGGACTTTAAACGGCCCCAAAAACCGCGGACTCAGCTTCCGGCAGGGCAGGTGGAGGGGCAGGTTTCTGGTCGAGAGCCAGACCCGGTCTCACTGCGTCGACGGTCTGCGGCAATTTTCTGCCGCCGCATGGCGCGCTGAAGGCGGACATGAGCAGCGTCCCAGGTTTCTTCCGCGCGCCGGAACCAGTCGTCCACCGCAGGAGCCTCGGTCTGACTCTGATGCCAAGGGGCCAGAACCGGCTGATACCCCAACACACGCAGAAAGGGAAAGAGGTTAGTGGAGGAGTGGTGGAGCGAGTTCTGAGCCATCTCTGCCCAGCTTAAAAACTACGCCCACTTCCCAGGCCGGTCCTGGCAATAAGACCTCAGAAACCTAGCCACATCCTGTTTAACTCTCTCCACCTGTCCGTTACTCTCAGGGTGAAAACCCGAGGTAAGACTGACGGAGACCCCCAGACGTTCCATGAACGCCTTCCAGACCCTAGAAGTGAACTGGGGACCCCGATCAGACACTATATCCTCAGGCACCCCATAGTGCTGAAAGACGTGTGTAAACAGAGCCTTCGCCGTTTGTAGGGCCATAGGGAGACCGGGCAAAGGGAGGAGACAACAGGACTTAGAAAAACGATCCACAATGACCAGGATCGTGGTGTTACCTTGTGAAGGTGGAAGATCGGTTATGAAATCCACCGACAAGTGCGACCACAGCCGTTGTGGAACGGGTAACTTACCTCTGGGTAGGTGTCTAGGAGCCTTGCACTGGACGCACACTGAGCAGGAGGAAACATAAACCCTCACGTCCTTAGCTAAGGTGGGCCACCAGTACCTCCCACTAAGACAGCGCATCGTCCACCCAATCCCAGGATGACCAGAGGAGGGTGACGTGTGAGCCCAGTAGATCAATCGGTCGCGGACAGCAGACAGAACATACAGACGCCCAGATGGACACTGAGGGGGAGCGGGCTCTGCACGTGACGCCCGTTCAATGTCCGCGTCCAGCTCCCATACTACCGGTGCCACCAAACACGAGGCTGGGATTATGGGAGTGGGATCCATGGACCGCTCCTCTGTGCCATACAGCCGGGACAGTGCATCTGCCTTAACCTGTTAGGGTATAGGGGGCAGTATTTTCACGGCTGGATAAAAAAATGTACCCGATTTAATCTGGTTACTAATCCTACCCAGTAACTACAATATGCATATACTTATTATATATGGATAGAAAACACCCTAAAGTTTCAAAAACTGTTTGAATGGTGTCTGTGAGTATAACAGAACTCATTTGGCAGGCAAAACCCTGAGACAGATTCTGACAGGAAGTGGATACCTGATGTGTTGAATTGACTTTAAGCCTATACCATTGAAAAACAAAGGGGGTGAGGAATGTTTTGGCACTTCCTATTGCTTCCACAAGATGTCCCCAGCCTTTACAAAGTGTTTTGAGTCTTCTACAGTGAGATCTGACTGAAGAAGAGCCTTGGAACGGTGATGGCCCATTAACACCTTGCGTGCGAGTTGATGGTGGGTACTCTCATTCCGAAACGTTTTAAAAGAGAACCCAATGGTCCGCCTTGAATTTTATTCATGTTCTGGTTAAAAAAGGCCCTAATGATTTATGCGATACAACGTTTGACATGTTTGAACGAACGTAAATATATTTTTTCCGTTCATGAAGTGAAGTCCGGCTGGCTTAGATCATGTGCTAACAACACGGAGGTTTTTGGACATAAATGATGAGCTTTTTTGAACAAAACTACATTCGTTATGGACCTGGGATTCTTTGGAAGTGACATCTGATGAAGAGAATCAAAGGTAATGGATTATTTACATAGTATTTTCGATTTTAGATCTCTCCAACATGGCGGTTAGTCTGTATCGCAATGCGTATTTTTCTGGGCGCAGTGCTCAGATTATTGCAAAGTGTGATTTCCCAGTAAGGTTAATTTTAAATCTGGCAAGTCCATTGCATTCAAGAGATGTAAATCTATAATTCTTTGAATGACAATATAATATTTTACCAATGTTTTCTAATATTAATTAATTATTTTGTTGTCATGACTTGACTGCCGGTATTGGAGGGAAACGATTTCCTGAACATCAACGCCATAGTAAAACGCTGTTTTTAGATATAAATATGAACTTGATAGAACTAAAAATGCATGCATTGTCTAACATAATGTCCTAGGAGTGTCATCTGATGGAGATTGTAAAAGGTTAGTGCATAATTTTAGCTGATTTTATGGTTTTGGTGACGCCTGTCTTTGAATCGACAATGCATTATACACAGCTATTATCAACGTACTCTCCTAACATAACCTAACTTTATGCTTTCCCCGTAAAACCTTTTTGAAATCTGACAACGTGGTTAGATTAAGAAGATGTTTATCTTTCAAAGGCTGTAAGTTAGTTGTATGTTTGAGAAATTTGAATTTTGACATTTATTTGGTTTCAAATTTGCCGCTCTTGAAATGCACCTGCTGTTGATAGGGTGCGCCACGGGTGGCACGCTAACGTCCCACATAGCCCCAATAAGTTAACGTTCTGGGAACCTGTTCTGTAAGAGAGGGTAAACACAAAACAGGTGAAAAACATGGCCCACCTTGCCTGGCAAGGATTCAGTCTCCTCGCCTCCCAGATGTACTCCAGATTGCGGTGGTCAGTCCAGATGAGAAAAGGGTGTTTAGCCCCCTCAAGCCAATGTCTCCACACCTTCAAAGCCTTGACGACAGCCAACAACTCCCGATCCCCCACATCATAGTTTCGCTCCGCCGGGCTGAGCTTCTTAGAAAAGAAGGCACAGGGGCGGAGCTTAGATGGCGTGCCCGAGCGCTGAGAGAGCACAGCTCCTATCCCAGCCTCAGACGCGTCCACCTCCACTATGAATTGCAAAGACGGATCCGGATGAACCAACACAGGAACCGAGGTAAACAGAGCCTTCAGTTTCCTAAAAGCCCTGTTCGCCCCAGCCGACCACTGCAAACGCACCGGACCCCCCTTCAATAGTGAGGTAATGGGAGCCGCTACCTGACCAAAACCCCGGATAAACCTCCGGTAGTAATTGGCAAACCCTAAAAATCGCTGCACCTCCTTTACCGTGGTTGGAGTCAGCCAATTACGCACAGCTGCAATGCGGTCACTCTCCATCTCCACTCCTGACGTAGATATGCGATACCCTAAGAAGGAGACGGACTGTTGAAGGAACAGACATTTCTCAGCCTTGACATACAGGTCATGCTCCAACAGGCGACCAAGTACTCTGCGCAACAGGGACACATGCTCAGAGCGTGTAGCGGAGTATATCAGAATGTCATCGATATACACCACTACACCCTGCCCGTGCAGGTCCCTGAAAATCTCGTCTACAAAAGATTGGAAGACTGATGGATCATTCTTCAAACCGTACGGCATGACGAGGTACTCATAGTGCCCTGAGGTGGTACTAAATGCTGTCTTCCACTCATCCCCCTCTCGGATACGCACCAGATTGTACGCACTCCTGAGATCCAGTTTAGTGAAGAAGCACGCCCCGTGCATTAACTCAATCGCCATGGTGATCAGAGCTAGTGGGTAACTGTATCCCACCGTGATTTTATTTAGACCTCGATAATCAATGCACGGACGTAGACCTCCATCCTTCTTCTTTACAAAAAAGAAACTTGAGGAGACGGGTAAAATGGAGGACCTAATGTACCCCTAATGCAGGGATTTGGAGATATATGTCTCCATAGCCACCTTCTCCGCTTGCGACAGGGGATACACGTGACTCTTGGGAAGTGCAGCGTCTATGATGAGATTTATCGCACAATCCCCCTGTCGATTGGGTGGTAATTGAGTCGCCTTCCTTTTACAGAAGGCGAGAGCCAAATCGGCATATTCAGGGGGAATGCGCACGGTGGAGACCTGGTCTGGAATTTCAACCGTAGTAGCACCAACGGAAACCCCTACACACCTACCTGAGCACTCTCGCGACCACCCCGTGAGAGCCCTCTGTGGCCAAGAAAAAGTTGGGTTATGACTAGTTAACCAAGGTAGACCCAGCACCACGGGATACGCAGGAGTGTCAAGTGTCAATAAGGAAAATACATTTTTTTTCCTTGTGACCCCCCTGCGTCACCATACTCAAAGGAGCTGTGGCCTCCTTGATCAACGCTGACCCTAATGGTCGACTATCTAAGGTGTGAACGGGGAATGGAACATCCACGAGTGCAATGGGGATCCCTAAATACGAGCAAGAGCTTGATCAATTAAATTCCCAGCCGCGCCTGAATCTACTAGCGCCTTATGCTGGGAACGCGGGGGAAAAAAAATCTGGAAAAGTAACAGACACAAATATATGTGCAACAGAGGGCTCTGGATGAGAATGGTGCCTACTCACCTGGGGTGGCGCCAGAGCGCCCTGCCCGTTACCTCGATTCCCAGAGGAACCCACCCGGCACCGACCAGCAGTGTGACCTCTGCGGCCACCAATGGTGCAAGAGCGGGAACCCCCTCCAGTCTCCCTGTGCACCCTCCCTCCCAGTTCCATGGGAATAAGAGAGGGGGTACAGGAGGATGGAACCACCAGACCCCGATCTGGACGTCCGCGAGCAGCCAGCAGGTTATCCAGCCAGATGGACAGATCTACCAGCTGGTCAAAGGTGAGGGTGGTGTCTCTGCAGGCCAGCTCCCGACGGACGTCCTCACGCAGACTGCAGCGGTAATGATCAATCAGGGCCCTGTGATTCCATCCCGTACCAACTGCCAGGGTTCTGAACTCCAGGGCAAAATCCTGGATGCTCCTCGTCTCCTGCCTCAGATGGTAGATGGCGCTCACCCACCACTCTGCCCTCGGGTGGGTGGTCGAAAACTGCCCAAAAACGGCGGGTGAATTCCTCATAATGGTCCAATGCCGCATCTCCTTCTCTACAAACAGCGCTGGCCCATTCCAGGGCTCTCCCGGTGATGCACGAGACGAGGGCGAAACTCTTCTCACGGTCAGTGGGAACTAGGTGAACCGTGGCCAGAATAAGTTCTACTTGGATTAAGAAACCCCGGCAGTTGTCAGCACTCCCGTCATAACCCTGAGGCAAGGCTAGACTGATGCCACTGGGTTCCGGTTGGCACGGGGCGCTTCGTATTGACCCCGGTTGGGCTGGTGGAGGCGCTGGATGAATTCCCAGTCTCTCCCAGCGGTCCAGATTCTGGACAACGCGATACATGGCGGCGCATAGATGGTGTAGCTTCTCCGCATTCTTCTGGATGCGCTCCTCCACCTCTCTGACCGGGGTATCTTCTCCTGTTGACTTCAATATACGGGTCGGTGATTCTGTCATCTTCGTGTATGTTGGTGGCAGGGAAGTCAGGCGCAGGAGAAACCAAATTGGTTATTCTGGAGTATTTCATTTTAAAAACAAACTCCACAGCCAAAGTACAAAATAATATGGGTAACATAATACCTGATCGCACACCGTTACAAAACACACATAACATAACAAAATCAATCACCGACAATGACATGAGGGAAACAAAGGGTTAAATACACAACATGTAATTGATGGGATTGGAAACAGGTGTGTAGGAAAACAAGACAAGACCAAGGGAAAATGAGAAACTGATCAATGATGGCTAGAAGGCCGGTGATATCGACCGCCGAACACCACTCAAGCAAGGAGGGGCATCGACTTCGGCAGAAGTCGTGACAGGCTCCATTGAATGATTTAGGATGTTAAAAAAACTGAACAGCCTATGCTTATCGAAATTCATCATTTAAAAGTTGGAAATACAATGTAGCCAGTGTATCAAAGAAAGCATTTTTTTTGAGAGACTCACTCGCCACTGCTCTACAGGCTGAGCCATCTGTCAGGTGAAAAATACAGAAGAATATCTTGACTAAGTCTGTAACTCATGTCCGGCAGCAGAGGTCGATGTTTTGGAAACCACAGTGGGATCCACTGAGGGATCAAACAAAGCTCTGTACGTCATTTATCACCTGGTAACTACTTGTCAAACTTTTATTTGGGTTTGAATTGAACTTTTTTAACTCACTTTTACATATTAACAAAATGTGATAATTATCAAGAGCAACTACCAGAGTTGTTCACATTTACAATCACTGTATGAGACATAAAAAACTGTGCTAAGATTTCAGAATAGATTCCTCTGCTAAGAAGGTGAAATATCTAGATAAAAACAAAAAGCTTCCAGCAGGGGGACGGTATTCTTACTTCCAAGTTCCGACATTTGACAGATATGTAGTATGACATTCGAAGCTTTTAACATCATCATCACATGGTATTGTTTCTTCGATACAAGCATCGTTACGTTGTGTTGAATCCAGGCCCCCAGGGTCACAAGCTCTGCTGGTCGGCTACTGCGTAGCAACCTAGCAGTGCCAAAAGCCCTGATCTGCCCTAGAAAGCCTATCTAAATTATGATCGCCAGAACGGCCAAACACATTTTTTTTAGATGATCGTTTTGGACTCTAAAATGTGTTTATTATGCTAAATTTTGATCCCCATGTGGAATCACTTTTAAGTTCACTACAAATCGAGACATTTCATTAAATAGTGATCCATTCTGACTATTACTTTTGTCATCACACAGCACTACGTGCTAACACAGACCAATGACGGGCCGGCAGGCTACGAAGAGGCTCCTGGCTGACTCTCTCAGGCAGGATGAAAATGAATACATTGACCATGATCCTTTGCTAGTTACAGCTATATTCATGATCCTTGGCGCTTCAAATCAAAATACTTCCGGCTTCATGCGCCATAAGGAGTTTTCCATTGGAATACATGGATGACGTCAGCGCTATCACTATCAACTGGTTTTCATGTATATGGTTGAATCAGTAGTGCTTTGAAAACTGCATCGGAGCATCAGTCCTCCGGTATGAATCGTCCCATCACTACATATTCTAATATAATAATAATATTAACATTGCTAATTACATACATTAATAAAATGGTAACTATTACAACTTTGGGATTTACATGGACTCTTGAGGAATTTCTACACCTCTGTAAGCATCATTGAAGTTACAAAACTGTCAGTGTTCAACATTAACATGTGATGACAATACACCAGTCCCAAAAACGAGAACCAAGCTTCTAAAAAGGTAATTTCAGCGCCCTAGTCTTGGAATTCCCGCCAAGCCAACCAAAAAGTCCAGGACCTGGTGTCCCTGGAGGAGTTCAAAGGACAAATAGATTAACAGAAATGCAATTATTTCTAACTACTAGCTTGCATTGCCTTATGTAAGGAAATACACACACATATCCACTGTTTGTTTGCTATTACATTTGTGTTGTTGTCTTCTGTCTGTGTTGTCCATTTTGCCTTAAATTGTTTTTTTTGTTTTTTTTCCCCAGCCACCGCCCCCACCGGAAGCCTTTTGCCGCTAACCAGGCCTAGCCTGGTTAAATAAATAACAATAAAAAACAGAACAAATGAACAGGAATGTCATTTACTCTAACGGGTGGCCAAAAAAGGTAAATCTGTAAGCCATGGCCCTAATCTGCAGCCTGAGGTTCCCCCAGGAACCCTTTGCAACATTGAAATGTTAAAGGTTCCTCCAAGAACCCCTCAACTAACCAAAGGTGCAAATATGAAAAATTGGCCAATGGCAATGGTTCCTTGAGGAACTCCAGTTGTTCCTTGAGGATCTCAGGGGTTCCTCAAGTCACCACTAATTCTAAGAGTGGATCACTGCTACTCCAAGGCCCTCCCCCGCCCTCCTTTCAGCAAATCTGACCACGACTCCCTTTTGTGTGTATAGGAGATGTTGTACCTACTGTGACTATTAAAACCTACCCTAACCAGAAACCGTGAGCAGATGGCGGCATTCACGCAAAATTGAAAGTGCGAACCACCTCATTTAACCATGAAAAGGTGACTGGGATTATGGCCGAATACCAGCAGTGTGGTTATTCCCTCCGCAAGGCAATCAAAGAAGTGAAATGTCAGTACAGAGACAAAGTGGAGTCATAATTCAACAGCTCAGACACGAGACGTATGTGACAGGGTCTACAGACAATCACGGACCACAAAAGGAAAACCAGCCACGTCACGGACACTGACGTCATGTTTCCAGTCAAACTAAACACCATCTTTGCCCGCTTTGAAGATAATACAGTGCCACCGACGTGGCCCGCTACCAAGGACTGTGGGCTCTCCTTCCCCGTGACCAACGTGAGTAAGACATTCAAACGTGTTAACCCTCGCAAGACGGCATCCCTAGCTGCGTCCTCAGAGCATGTGCAGACCAGCTGGCTGGTGTGTTTACGGACATATTCAATCTCTCCCTATCCCAGTCTGCTGTCCCCACATGCTTCAAGATGGCCACCATTGTTCCTGTACCCAAGAAGGCAAAGGTAACTGAACTAAAAGACTATCCCCCCCCCCCCCCCCCCCCCCCCCCCCCCCCCGTAGCACTCACTTCCGGCATCATGAAGTGCTTTGAGAGACTAGTCAAGGATCATATCACCTCCACCTTACCTGTCACCCTAGACCCACTTCAATTTGCTTACCACCCCAATAGATCCACAGAATGCAATTGCCTTCACATTGCACACTATCCCATCTGGACAAGAGGAATACCTATGTAAGAATGCTATTCATTGACTATAGCTCAAAATTCAACACCATAGTACCCTCCAAGCTCATCATTAAGTTTGAGGCCCTGGGTCTCAACCCCGCCCTGTGCAATTGGGTCCTGGACTTGCTGACGGGCCGCCCCCAGGTGGTGATGGTAGGAAACAACATCTCCACTTCGCCGATCCTCAACACTGGGGCCCCACAAGGGTGCGTGCTCAGCCCCCTCCTATACTCCCTGTTCACCCATGACTGCGTGGCCATGCACGCCTCCAACTCAATCATCAAGTTTGCAGACGACACAACAGTAGTAGGCTTGATTACCAACAATGACGAGACAGCCTACAGGGAGGAGGTGAGGGCACATGGAGTGTGGTGTCAGGAAAACAACCTCTCACTCAACGTCAACAAAACAAAGGAGATGATCGTGGACTTCAGGGAACAGCAGAAGGAGCACCCCCTTATCCACATCGATGGGACAGCAGTGGAGAAGGTGGAAAGTCTTAAGTTCCTCGGCATACACATCACGGACAAACGTAAATGGTACACCCACACAAACAGTGTGGTGAAGAAGGCGTAACAGCGCCTCTTCAACCTCAGGAGGCTGAAGAAATGTGGCTTGTCACCTAAAACCCTTACAAACCTTTACAGATGCACAATTGAGAGCATCCTGTCAGGCTGTATTACCGCCTGGTACGGCAACTGCACGGCTCTCCAGACGGTGGTGCGGTCTGCACAACGCATCACTGGGGGCAAACTACCGGCCTTCAGGACACCTACAGCACCCGGTGTCACAGGAAGGCCAAAAATATCATCAAGGACAACAACCACCCGAGCCACTGCCTGTTCACCCCGCTACCATCAAGAAGGAGAGGTCAAAACAGGTGCATCAAAGCTGGGACCGAGTGACTAAAAAACAGCTCCTATCTCAAGGCCATCAGACTGTTAAACATCCATGCTGCCTGCATACAGACTTGCAATCATTGGCCACTTGAATAAATGGGTCACTAGCTCCTTTAATAATGCACCTTTAATGATGATTAAATATCTTGCATTACTCATCTCATGTGTAAATACTGTATTTTATACCATCTATTGCATCTTGCCTATGCCGCTCTGTCATTGCTCATCCATATATTTTTATGTATATACAGTTGAAGTCGGAAGTTTACATACATTTAGGTTGGAGTCATTAAAACTCGTGTTTCAACCACTCCACACATTTCTTGTTAACAAACTATAGTTTTGGCAAGTCGGTTAGGACATCTACTTTGTGCATGACACAAGTAATTTTTCCAACAACTGTTTACAGATTATTTCACTTATAATTCACTGTTTCACAATTCCAGTGGGTCAGAAGTTTACATACACTAAGTTGACTGTGCCTTTAAACAGCTTGGAAAATTCCAGAAAATTATGTCATGGCTTTAGAAGCTTCTGACAGGCTAATTTACATAATTTGAGTCAATTGGAGGTTTAGCTGTGGATGTATTTCAAGGCCTACCTTCAAACTCAGTGCCTCTTTGCTTGACATCATGGGAAAATCAAAAGAAACCAGCCAAGACATCAGAAAAACAATTGTAGACCTCCACAAGTCTGGTTCATCCTTGGGAGCAATTTCCAAACTCCTGAAGGTACCACGTTCATCTGTACAAACAATAGCATGCAAGTTTAAACACCATGCGAACACACAGCCGTCATACCGCTCAGGAAGGAGACACGTTCTGTCTCCTAGAGATGAACGTGCTTTGTTGTGAAAAGTAAAAATCAATCCCAGAACAACAGCAAAGGACCTTGTGAAGATGCTGGAGGAAATGGGTACAAAAGTATCTATATCCACAGTAAAACGAGTCATATATCAACATAACCTGAAAGGCCGCTCAGCAAGGAAGAAGCCACTGCTCCAAAACCGCCATAATAAAGCCAGACTACGGTTTGCAACTCCACATGGGAACAAAGATCATACTTTTTGGAGAAATATCCTCTGGTGTGATGAAACAAAAATAGAACTGTTTGGCCATAGTGACCATCGTTATGTTTGGAGGAGAAAGGGGGAGGCTTGCAAGCCAAAGAACACCATCCCAACCGTGAAGCACGGGGGTGGCAGCATCCTGTTGTGGGGGTGCTTGCTGCAGGTGGGACTGGTGCACTTCACAATATAGATGGCATCATGAGGATGGAAAATTATGTGGATATATTGAAGCAACATCTCAAGACATCAGTCAGGAAGTTAAAGCTTGGTCGCAAATTGGTCTTCCAAATGGATAGTGACCCAAAGCATACTTCCAAAGTTGTGGCAAAATAGCTTAAGGACAACAAAGTCAAGGTATTGGAGTTGCCATCACAAAGCCCTGGCCTCAATCCATTAGAACATTTGTGGGCAGAACTGAAAAAGCGTGTGCGAGCAAGAAGGCCTACAAATCTGACTCAGTTACACCAGCTCTGTCAGGAGGAATGGGCCAAAATTCACCCAACTTATTGTGGGAAGCTTGTGGAAGGCTACCCGAAACATATGACCCAAGCTAAATAATTTAAAGGCAATGCTACCAAATACTAATTGAGTGTATGTAAACTTCTGACCCACTGAGAATGTGATGAAAGAAATAAAAGCTGAAATAAATCATTCTCTCTACTATTATTCTGACATTTCACATTCTTAAAATAAAGTGGTGATCCTAAGTGACCTAAGACAGGGAATTGTTACTAGGATTAAATGTCAGGAATTGTGAAAAAAACGGAGTTTAAATGTATTTGGCTAAGGTGTATGTAAACTTCCGACTTCAACTGTATCCTTATTCCATTCCTTTACTTAGATTTGTGTGTATTAAGTAGTTGTTGTGGAATTGTTTTATTAGATGTTGGATATTGCTGCAACGTCGGAACTAGAAGCACAAGCATTTCGCTACACTCGCAATAACATCTTCTAGCCATGTGTATGTGACCAATACAATTTGATTTGATTTGTAGAGCTGATACCTACGTGTGTGTGTGGTGTGTGTGTGCGTGCGTGTGTGTCTGTGTGTTCGTGCATGCCTGTGTGCAGTCCCCGTCTTAGTGGTATGGCTTTGAGGAGATAAAGTGGGACTATTTCCACCACAGTCTCTCCTTTCCTCCACATCAGTATATATAGAGTGAGAGAAGGGGAATCTAGAGGGAGAGGGTGGATAATTCAAGAAGAGAGAGAAAGAGAGAACCATATGGAATAGAGAGAGAAAGAGAGGCCCATATGGAATAGAGAGAGAAAGAAAGGACCATATGGAATAGAGAGAGAAAGAGAGGACCATATGGAATAGAGAGAGAAAGAGAGGACCATATGAAATAGAGAGAGAAAGAGAGGGCCATATGGAATAGAGAGAGAAAGAGAGGACCATATGGAATAGAGAGAGAAAGAGAGAACCATATAGAATAGAGAGAGAAAGAGAGGACCATATGGAATAGAGAGAGAAAGAGAGGACCATATGGAATAGAGAGAGAAAGAGAGGATCATATGGAATAGAGAGAGAAAGAGAGGACCATATGGAATAGAGAAAGAGAGGATCATATGGAATAGAGAGAGAAAGGAAAGAGAAGGGGGAGAGTAGTGTGTATGAGCGAGGGAGGAGATAGGAGTGTGTATGAGCGAGGTGTGGAGAGGACAATGTATGAGCAAGGGAGGAGAGAGGTGTGTGTATGAGCGAGGGAGGAGAGAGGAGTGTGTATGAGCCAGGTGAGGAGAGAGGACTGTGTATGAGCAAGGGAGGAGAGAGGAGTGTGTATGAGAGAGGTGAGGGAGGAGAGAGGAGTGTGTATGGCAACACTTGTCCTGGGTGATAATGAGCTCCAGCATGGACATCCATCCGCTCAACAGAAAGACAGGAAAACAACACAACAGCAGAAATGCTCTGCTCCTCATTCTGGAGTATGGGATCAACACTGTGACACTATGTCTCTCTGAGTGTGTGTGTGTGTGTGTGTGTGTGTGTGTGTGTGTGTGTGTGTATGATTTGCGTATCCTGAAAATAATTTTGTATGAAAGTGTGCGGTCCCTGTATGCTCACTGTGTGCGTGTGTGTGTGCATGTGTGTGAGTGTGTGTGTGTGTGGTCAGTGCAGACTCACGTGATAGTGTCGATCATGTCCAGGCCCATCTCTACACAACAGTGTGCATGGTCTGCCTTGGGTTGGGTCAGACCTGACACACAGTAGTAACAGTCCCCCAGAATCTTTATACGCCGACAGTGGTTCTCCTGGAGAGAGGGGGGGAGGGGTAGAGGGAGAGGGAGGGAAAAAGAGGGGGGAGTTGGAGAGGGAGAGAAGAGCGGGGTAGAGGAGAGAGTGGGAGAGGGGGGGTCAGAGTGGTGGAAGAGGGGGAGGAGAGAGAGGGGTGGAAGAGTGGGGAGAGAGAGGAAGAGAGATAGAGAGCAATGGAGAGGTGAAGACATGGGGAGGTAGAGAAACAGAGGACAATGGAGAGGTGAAGACATGGGGAGGTAGAGAGACAGAGAGCAATGGAGAGGTGAAGAAATTGGGAGGAAGAGAAACAGAGGACAATGGAGAGGTGAAGACATGGGGAGGTAGAGAGACAGAGGACAATGGAGAAGTGAAGACATGGGGAGGTAGAGAGACAGAGAGCAATGGAGAGGTGAAGACATGGGGAGGAAGAGAGACAGAGAACAATGGAGAGGTGAAGACATGGGGAGGAAGAGAGACAGGAATGTTTATGATTGCAAACAGTGATGATCAAAAAAAGGGTCCTTCTCAGTCAAAACTTGTAACAGGGCTTCCATGATAAACCTGCAACAGGGCTTCCATGATATGTCTTCCTGTTACAGGGCTTCCATGATAAACCTGTAGCAGAGCTTCCATGATAAAACTGTAGCAGAGCTTCCATGATAAACCTTTCTCAAGCTTCAAGTTTTATTAGTCATATGTACAGTCGTTGCCAAAAGTTTTGAGAATGACACAAATATGAATTTTCACAAGTCTGCTGCCTCAGTGTCTTTAGATATTTTTGTCAGATGTTACTATGGAATACTTAGGTATAATTACAAGCATTTCATAGGTGACAAAGGCTTTTATTGACAATTACATGAAGTTGATGCAAAGAGTCAATATTTGCAGTGTTGACCCTCTGCAATCTGCCCTGGCATGCTGTCAATTTACTTCTGGGCCACATCCTGACTGATGGCAGCCCATTCTTGCATAATCAATGTTTGGAGTTTATCAGAATTTATGGGTTTTTGTTTGTCCACCCACCTCTTGAGGATTGACTACAAGTTCTCAATGGGATTAAGGTCTGGGGAGTTTCCTGGCCATGGACCCAAAATATCGATGTTTTGTTCCCCGAGCCACTTAGTTATCACTTTTGCCTTATGGTAAGGTGCTCCATCATGCTGGAAAAGGCATTGTTCGTCACCAAACTGTTCCTGGATGGTTGGGAGAAGTTGCTATCGGAGGATGTGTTGGTACCATTCTTTATTCATGGCTGTGTTCTTAGGCAAAATTGTGAGTGAGCCCACTCCCTTGGCTGAGAAGCAATCCCACACATGAATGGTCTCAGGATGCTTTACTGTTGGCATGACACAGGACTGATGGTAGCGCTCACCTTGTCTTCTCCGGTGTCGTGTCTTTGGCTATGCCGGATTAAGTGATATGACATGCTATTCTATAAAATAATTTCTCTGTAATTAATAGTAACTGATTAAGCTAATCAGGTAGATAATTAACTAGAAAGTCGGGGCACCACGAAATAATGTTTATAGAGCTTTTATCTTCCGAAAAAACTCCTAAAGACCTAGTAATCTTTTACATCAATAGCAGTCAATATTTAATCGTCACTTTGTTTAGTCTCATCTGAAAGTTGTACATTCTTAGTTATCTTCATGAACCCTGGCTAACAAGTTGAATCAGCAATACAAATTTGGTTTAATTAGTTATTTATTAAATACCTAACTAATTACACAGAATTACATCTACACAGAATGGATCATACATTGATTACAAATTATGTCATAAAGAAAACGTCCCTGGTGGACAGAGCCGACATGACGGCTGGTTACACAAAGGAAAGGGGGTTGGGTTTGAGTGAAAGAGCGGGAAGACTGAGTAACAAAGGGAGAAGCTATGCTATTGTAAATACAATATCTTATACATTCTAAATTACTGCCCATTTGAAAAAGAAGAATGCAATAAATATTTACTCTGAGCTGCGCTTGGGTAGATTGGTCGTTGATGGAAGGCCGGTTTGTCCTTTATGGATCTCTGGTCCTCTGAAGACTGTCTAGTGGTGAACTGGAGCATGGTAGAATGAATACTCTGTCCGTCCTCTCCTAGCCCACGTTTAACGGGCGGAGGGGGTAGCACTTCTTTAGTGAATAAGAGTTCAAAGTTCATACCAAGTTGCCATGCTATATGCGCATGCTATATTCTGGCTGGTATAGTCGAAATTCATCCTTCCAGCATGTAGGTTGTCACCTTCACATTGGAATTCGATGCTAATTTCGTTAGGTTCTCTAAGGTTGGCTTTGTTCTGTAGGTGGTCTTTGTCCATTCAAAGTGGTGACCTCAAGTCCACACGTCCTTGAAACAGCTTATTATCTGAGCCCTTTTAACGTAGGACTGTCGCCCTAATGTCCTCGGAACACAAAGTTACATTTTCGGCTTTATATAGGAGGGGAGAGAAGGGCGTGTTTCATAGATTATAACCAATGTCTCTTCACATGGGCGGGGCCACTGAGTGAGCAGAGCTTTAACCTTATAAAAACCCAATTCTCTCATTTGGAAGGTAAAATTACATTTAATATTTTCACAAATAGTTTCATATTTAAACATTTAAATTGCACAAGAATTCCATGTGAATCTGATAACTATAATGTGTAGACTTTCCAAGATACAGTTTATGTCATCCTATCATTAGTAATAATGTCTCAGACGTCAACTGATCTGGCATCATATTCATTAAGTACCAACGCATATTTTCAACTGGTTGGATTACCGAAATATGGTTCCTTTCCCCCCACCTTTTGATGTTCTCAGACTCTATATGTTTAACAAAGGCTTTTCAAGAGTCCTTCTGTAGAGTCAAGAGAGAGGAAAGGGAGAAAGGTATTTATGGGGGGGGGTCATAAACCTCACCCACAGGCCAACGTCATGACACTGGACAAGCTTTTTTCCGGATGCCCCAAACAATCGGAAAGGGGATACATCAGAGAAAATGACTTTACCCCAGTCCTCAGCTGTCCAATCCCTGTACCTTTTGCAGAATATCAGACTGTCCCTGATGTTTTTCCTGGAGAGAAGTGGCTTCTTTGCTGCCCTTCTTGACAACAGGCCATCCTCCAAAAGTCTTCGCCTCACTGTGCGTGCAAATGCACTCACACCTGCCTACTGCCATTCCTGAGCAACCTCTGTACTGGTGGTGCCCCGATCCCGCAGCTGAATCAACTTTAGGAGATGGTCCTGGTGCTTGCTGGACTTTCTTGGGCGCCCTGAAGCCTTCTTCACAACAATTGAACCACTCTCCTTGAAGTTCTTGATGATCCGATAAATGGTTGATTTAGGTGCAGTCTTACTGGCAGCAATATCCTTGCCTGTGAAGCCCTTTTTGTGCAAAGCAATGATGACGGCATGTGTTTCCTTGCAGGTAACCATGGTTGACAGAGGAAGAACAATGATTCCAAGCACCACCCTCCTTGAAGCTTCCAGTCTGTTATTCGAACTCAATCATCATGACAGAGTGATCTCCAGCCTTGTCCTCGTCAACACTCACACCTGGGTTAATGAGAGAATCACTGACATGATGTCAGCTAGTCCTTTTTTTGGCAAGGCTGAAATGCAGTAGAAATGTTTTTTTGTGGATTCAGTTCATTTGCATGGCAATTAATTGCAATTCATCTGATCACTCTTCATAACATTCTGGAATATATGCAAATTGCCATCATACAAACTGAGGCAGCAGACTTTGTGAAAATACATTTTTGTGTCATTCTCAAAACTTTTGGCCTCGACTGTGCAGGATACACATGGTATACACCGTCCAACGAAATGCTTACCTGCAGGTTCCTTCTCGACAAACAACAATAACAAATGATAATATATAAGAATATGAACATAAAGTGCCTCAGTGGAATATAATAAACATTTTAGCATCAGTATAATACATGAAGGCACAATTCATAGTACAAAATGTACATTTGTTTTGGGGAAGGGGGAGTTGGGAGGCAAGTGTTTAAATCGTGAAGTATTTAACATAATATTAAGTCTGGTAAGTGGTGTGTATGGGTGTGCATGTCTGTCTGTCTGTCTGTCTGACTGTTTGTCTGTCTGTCTGGGGGGGGGACATGGGGACAAAGATCGTACTTTTTGGAGAAATGTCCTCTGGTCTGATGAAACAAAAATAGAACTGTTTGGCCATAATGACCATCGTTATGTTTGGAGGATAAAGGAAGAGGCTTGCAAGCCGAAGAACACCATCCCAACCATGAAGCACGGGGTAGCAGCATCATGTTGTGGGGGTGCTTTGCTGCAGGTGGGACTGGTGCACTTCACAATATAGACGGCATCATGAGGATAGAAAATTACGTGGAGATATTGAAGCAACATCTCAAGACATCAGTCAGGAAGTTAAAGCTTGGTTGCAAATGAATCTTCCAAATGGACAATGACCCCAAGCATACTTCCAAAGTTGTGGCAAAATGGCTTAATTAAAACCTTTTCGGGCTAGTGGGCCCTATTTTCAAAGCATGCCCAAAGTAAACTGCCTGCTACTCAGGCCCAGAAGCTAGGATATGCATATAATTAGTATATTTGGATAGGAAACACTCTAAAGTTTCTAAAACTGTTAGAATTATGTCTGTGAGTATAACACAACTTATTGGGCAGGCAAAACCCCGAGGACAAACCATCCAGGAAATTTTTTTTTTGAGGTGACTGTGTTTTCAATTGGTTTTGAGGCATCTGGTTGTAGTTCCTATGGCTTCCACTAGATGTCAACAGTCTTTAGAAATTGGTTGATGTATTTCCTTTGAGAAATGAAGAAGTAGCCCATTCCTTTCTGAGTGTAGAGCCAAGTCTACTGTTTTGTTTGGTGCGCACGACCTGGCACTCGGTCCACTTTCATTTTATCCGCTATTGAACACAGTTTATCCTGTCTTAAATTTGATTGATTATTTACATTTTAAAATACCTAAAGTTGGATTAGGAAAGTTGTTTGAAATGTTTGGACCAAGTTTACAGGTAATTTATTAGCTAATTTGTAGTCATGTTAGGCGAGTTGGAACCGGTGTTTTTCTGAATCAAACGCGCCAAATAAATGGACATTGTGGGGATATAAGAACGGAATTTATCGAACAAAAAGACCATTTGTGATGTTTATGGGACATTTTGGAGTGCCAACAGAAGAAGATCTTCAAAGGTAAGGCATGAATTATATTGTTATTTCTGAGTTTTGTGTCGCGCCTGGAGGGTTGAAATATGATTGTCATGTGTTTGAATGATGGGGTGCTGTCCTCAGATAATCGCATGGTTTGCTTTCGCCGTAAAGCCTTTTTGAAATCTGACACGGTGGCTGGATTAACAAGACGTTAAACTGTAATTTGGTGTATTGCACTTGTGATTTTATGAAATAATTTATTTTGAATTTCGCACTCTGCAATTTCACCGGATGTTGTCGAAACGTTCCGTCTAGCCGTAACAAGTTTTAAGGACAACAAAGTCAAAGTATTGGAGTTGCCATCACAAAGCCCTGACCTCAATCCCATAGAAAATTTGTGGGCAGAACTGAAAAAGCATTTGCGAGCAAGGAGGCCTACAAACCTGACTCAGTTACACCAGCTCTGTCAAGAGGAATGGGTCAAAATTCACCCAACTTATTGTGGGAAGATCGTGGAAGGCTACCCAAAATATTTGACCCAAGTTAAATAATTTAAAGGCAATGCTACCAAATACTAATTGAGTGTATGTAAACTTCTGACCCACTGGGAATGTGATAAAAGAAATAAAAGCTAAAATAAATCATTCTCTGTAATATTATTCTGACATTTAACATTCGTTAAATTAAGTGGTGATCCTAACTGACCTAAGACAAGGAATTCTTACTAGGATTAAATGTCAGGAATTGTGAAAAACTGAGTTTAAATGTATTTGGCTAAGGTGTATGTAAACTTCCGACTTCTACTGTAACAATTCATAACAATAAACACAAGTCTAAAAGTAAAAGAATGAAATCGATAAATACTAAATATTAGGACGAGCAACGTCGGAGTGAGAAAAACGAGAATACAGTAGAGTACAGCATATACATATGAAATGTGTAAAACAGTATGTAAACATTATTAAAGTGACCAGTGATTCCATGTCTATGTACATAGGGCAGCACCCTCTAAGTTGCTTTGTTGAGTAACCGGGTGGCAGCCAGCTAGTGACAGTGACTAAGTTCAGGGCAGGGTACTGGGTGGAGGCTGGCTAGTGATGGCTATTTAACAGTCTGATTGCCTTAAGATAGAAGTTATTTTCAGTCTTCGGTCCCAGCTTTGATGCACCTGTTCTGACGTCGCCTTCAGGATTACAGCGGGGTGAACAGGGCGTGGCTCGGGTGGTTGATGTCCTTGATGATCTTTTGGGCCTTCCTGTGGCATCAAGTGCTGTAGGTGTCCTGGAGGGCAGGCAGTGTATCCCAGGTGATGCATTGGGCAGACCACACCACCTTCTGGAGAGCTCTGCGGTTGTGGGCGGTGCAGTTGCCGTACCAGGCTGTGATACAGACTGACAGGATGCTCTCAATGGTGCATTTGTAAAAGTTTGTGAGGGTCTTCACCACACTGTCTGTGTGGGTGGACCATTTCCGATTATCAGTGATGTGTATGAAGCATTTCACCTTCTCCACTGCGGTCCCATCGATGTGGATGGGGGCGTGCTCCCTCTGCTGTCTGCTTAAGCTGTCTCCTCTCCTGTCTCCTCATTAAAATGCAAATCAATTTATAATATTTTTGACATACGTTTTTCTGGATTTTTATATTGTTATTCTGTCTCTCACTGTTCAAATAAACCTACCATTAAAACTATACACTGATCATTTCTTTGTCAGTGGGCAAACGTACAAAATCAGCAGGGGATCAAATACTTTTTTCCCTCACTGTATGTCACCTCATTAAGCCAGACGCGGTCCCCAGGATGGAAACCAGGGGTCTCACTGCGGTGACGATCTGCCTCTCTCTTCTGACGATGGACGGCATGCTGGAGTCTCATGTGTGCGTCGCTCCACACCTACTCCGCTCACCGGAACCACTCATCTAACGCAGGAGCCGCGGTCTGGCCTGGGGTCCACGGGGCCAGGGCCACATGGAAACCCAAAACACACTGGAATGGGGTCAACCCAGTGGAGGAGTGACTTAGGGAGTTCTGGGCGTACTCTGCCCAGGGAAGGAATCGTGCCCACTCACCCTGCCGGTCCTGACAGTGAACTGTCACATATTCTTTCTCTCCGGCACTCTAGGTTGCCATGCTCTCACCACCTGAGCCAGATCGACAGGTTCCCGCGCCTCAGCAGAGTTGACCGGTCCGCTCCCCGGGATCATCATTTTGGTTGGCGTCCTGTGGCAGAAGACGTGCATCGGGGAGGGGGTACTGTCACGTGTGCTCCCTCTCCGGCCTCTAGGTCTCCAAGCTACTGTTTATTGCGTGCACCTGTCACAAGCATCAGCGCCTAATGACACTCACCTGGAGTCCATCACCTCCTTACCTGCCCTATTTGTCACTCCCTTTGGTTCCTTCCCCAGGCGTTATTGTTTCTGTTTCATGTCTGTGCGTTGTTTGTGTTTCTTGTTTTGTATTATGTTTCGTTTATTGATTAAATGATTCACTCCCTGAACTTGCTTCCCTGACTCGCAGCGCACATGTTGCAGAGTAAGACGCTCACCTCCCTCTCTGCCCTCCGCTGGATGATAAAAAATGCATTTAAACAGAGCCATGAACCCCTCATAAGAATCTAGCTCCTCCTCTCTCCCAGATGGCTGTAGCCCATTCCAATGCCTGCCCGGTCAGCAGAGAAATAACCGTGGCAACCTTAGTCCTCTTGGTGGTGGGGGCTCACAACTGGTGTGAAAAATAGAGGGAGCACTGAAGGAGGAAGCCACGGCATTTGGATGGTGTACCGTCGTATTTATCCGGATCGCATCGCTGACCTGAGCAGGTTGCTGAATGGGCCGTTGCACTGGCTCGTTGGGTAGACTAGCTCTAGAGTATCCTCTGATTCTGGACTGCAACGTCTCTCAGGGGTGTTGGAGATGCTACAGACTATGGAGAACCTCTTCCATGGCCGTCCCCAGTTGAGCCAGCTGATCATGGTTTTGACTTAGAAGGTACCTTTGTTGGTCGGCCGTCTGAGAGATTTCTGACTTTCCTATTGCTTCTATAGTTTGAGTTGTAATTCTGCAATAACGGAGCTGTGAGTCGGGAAGCAGGTGCAAGTGAAACGTTAAATAAAACAACAAAACCAGTAACAAATCAATACCATAAGGCTACACACCGGTAAACAAGAACAATAACAACTGGTGAAAAAATATAAGGGAGTGACATATAAAGGGGAGGAAATAATGAAGGGAACGAAGTCCAGGTGTGCGCAATGATAAATCCCAAGACCGGTGGTTAGTATCCTCTCCACGAACCCAAAGGCTCTTTTAAGGGGCACCTAATAAATGCAAATAAGTGTGTGTGTGTTGGGAGGGGGCTGTCAAAACTATAAACAAAATAATGGTCAAAATATCTGCTCCGGGAGGAAAACCCGCAATGTTCTGATACACAAGCGGTAACTTTAATCATTGCACTATGATGCCTGTTCTTAACACATTGACCTCAACAAACTGTTTAAATGTCTGGAAGTGTTCCTTCACTAAGTAGTGATTGCACGTTTATTTATTTTGTTTGGTTAAAATACACTATATGTACAAAAGTATGTGGACACCCCTTGAAATTAGTGTGTTCGTCTATTTCAGCCACACCCGTTGCCGACAAGTGTATAAAATTGAGCACACAGCCATCTCAATAAACAAACATTGTCAGCAAAATGGCCTTATTGAAGAGCTCAGTTACTTTTAGCGTGGCACCATTATAGGATTCCACCTTTCCAACAAGTCACTTCCTCAAATGTCTGCCCTGCTAGAGCTGCCCTGGTAAACTGTAAGTGATGCTATTGTGAAGTGGAAACATCTAGGATCAACACCGGCTCAGCTGCGATGTGGTAGGCCACACAAGCTCACAGAACGCGACCGCTGAGTGCTGAAGTGCGTATCACGTAAAAAGGGGTCTTAGGGGCCAAACCGAATTGGGAGCTTCAAGAAATGGGTTTCCATTGCCGAGCAGCCGCACACAAGCCTAAGATCACCATGCAGAAAGCCAAGCATCGGCTGGAGTGGTGTAAAGATTGCCACCTTTGGACTGTGGAAACGCATTCTCTGGAGTGATGAGTCACTCTTCACCATCTGGCAGTCCAACAGACAGATGTTTTTTGGCAGATGCCAGGAGAATGCTACCTGCCCCAATGCATAGTGCCAACTGTAAAGTTTGCTGGAGGAGGAGTAATGGTCTGGGGTTGTTTTCATGGTTTGGGCTAGGCCCCCTTAGTTCCAGTGAAGAGAAATCTTAACGCCAGCATACAATGACATTCTATCTAGACGATTCTGTGCTTCCAACTTTGTGGCAACAGTTTGGGGAAGACCATACAGAATTGGTTTGTTGAGATCAGTGTGGAAGAACTTGACTGGCCTGCACACCTTTGGGCTGAATTGGAATGCCGACTGTGAGCCAGGCCTAATTATCCAACATCAGTACCAAACCGCTCTAATGCTCTTGTGGCTGAATGGAAGCAAGTCCCCACAGTAATGTTCCAACATCTAGTGGAAAGCCTTCCCAGAAGAGTGGCGCCTGTTAAAGCAGCAAAGGGGAGACCAACTCCATATTAATGCCCATGATTTTGGAATGAGATGTTCAACGAGCAGGTGTCCACATACTTTGGACATGTAGTGTACAATAGTCTAAAACAGTTAATTTGTTGAAAACAGACTCATTTAATCAAGTAGTTAACAAGGATTTCATGTTATTTTAAGTGCACGCTGCTGCAGGCTGGCTGCAACCTGATCTCATAGCATTTCGTATTATTCTGAACCTAAATCCGTAACACTCCATTTAGTGTGATATGTTCAGTTTCGAATGGTATGTCTTACTTTGTGGATTACAGTGATCCATTTCGCAAGATATGTTATGAATTCGTATAATATGTTACGAATTTTCAATTTGTACAATATGTTATGAATTTGCAATACGTATGATATGTTACGAATTACAATTTCTTGTCGCTAACGTTAGCTAGGTGTCTAACGCTAATGTTAGCTACGTGGCTAACCTTGGCTAGGCTAGGGGTTAGGGTTAAGGTTAGGTTAAAGGGTTGATGTTAGGGTTAAGGGAAGGGATAGCTAACATGCTAAGTAGGTGCAAAGTAGCAAAAAAGTGGTAAGTAGTTGCAAAGTTGGTAATTAGCTAAAATGCTAGTTGTCCATGAGGAGTTTCGAACTTTTGGGTTGCTAGATATTCGTGTTATATGCCCATTTTTCCACCCTGACTAACCACTCTCGTTTTTGCCTTAGAGGAGAAGTTTCCTATTTCTGAAGAAAATCTACATTTTTCTGTAAATTACACTTTTGTTTGTAATTTGGCTTGTCTTTGAGAAACTTATCGCGATTCACCTCCTTATTGCTCAATGTGCAGTATCAGGACAAGCAAAAGACAGGAATGAGCTCCAAAAACACCCAAATAGGTCCTTTTAGAAATGGAGACGCTCTCAGTATAGTGATGTAGGTCTTTAGATGTTGTACACATGAAATTGTGGCGTTGCTAACTTTATCCGCAATGTTATAATCCATTTTATGCGACTTCCATGTATTATAGGGACACGCTCGGGCTGCACAGCTCCGTGGGGGAAACAGCATGAATCGACCGAAATGGATTATAAAGTTGCAGATACATTTCGGAATTTCATGTGTAAAACATCTAAAGTCATACCTCACTATACTGAGAGCGTGTCCGTTTCTAAAAGGACATATTTGGGTGTTTTTGGAGCTCGTTCACGTCTTTTTGTTCATGTCAGGATTTACATTTACTATGTTAAGTCTAGTCTATGAGACCAGTCTGGCACACAGCAAGTCGGGTAAGCAAGTAATGATTCTGATGTTATTGTTTTAACCTGGTTCAGTATGTGGAGCCCCCTGACTACGTTTTACTTGTGGATGGCGATTTCAGGCTTTCTGTGAACTCACTGAAAAGTAAATTGACACTGTGTTAATCAATCAGCATACATTTGGATTATAAATGACAAGACGACAGAAGATGGAGTTTATGCCGGAGCTGGAATTTATTCGACAGGGGTTTGAAACAGCAATGCTGACAGTATGGTAAGCATGCACAATGGAGGTTCTGATTACATGTGCGTTTCTGGTTGAACCATTTACTATATGTGGTTCAACATCAGTGGAGGCTCCTCAGAGGACGAAGAGGAGGACCATCCACCTCAGTGAATTTCATAAAAATAAAAATAGTGAAACATTAAAAAAGTTATAATTTTTAGATAAAACTATACTAAATATATATTCACATGTCCCTAAATAATTTATTAAAACACACTGTTTTGCAATGAAGGTCTACAGTTGCCTCAGCAGCACTATGTAGGTTAGCACCATGGTGTAGCAGGAGGACAGCTAGCTTCTGTCCGCCTGTGTACATTGACTTCAATACAAAACCTAGGAGGCTAATGGTTCTCACCCCCTTCTATAGACATACACAGTAATTATGACAACTTACGGAGGAACATATCAGAGCTCTTGCAGCATGAACTGACATGTTGTCCACCCAATCAAAGGATCAGAGAATGAATCTAGTACTAAAAGCATAAGCTACAGCTACCTAGCACTACAGTGCATAAAATATGGTGAGTAGTTTGTATTTGTATTTATTGAGGATCCCCATTACCTGCTGCCAAGGCAGGGTTCCAGACACACTTATGCACTTAAATCACACCTAAAGCAAAAGAACAGTACATCATATAGCATTATTACACCACTACAAATCTACAATACAAAATGTATAATACCGCTATACAACAATATTACAATGATCAGTACATGTGTGTAAAGTGTGTACGCTAGCGTGTGTGTGCTTATGCGTGTGTCTGTTCCTGTGTGTGTATCTCTTCACAGTCCCTGCTGTTCCATAAGGTGTATGTTTATCTGTTTTTTAAATCTGATGCTACTGCTTGCATCAGTTACCTGATGTGGAATAGAGTTCCATGTAGTCATGGCTCTATATAGTACTTTGTGCCTCCAATAGTCTGTTCTTGACTTGGGGACTGTGAAGAGACCTCTGGTGGCATGTCTTGTGGGGTATGCATGGGCATGGGTGTCTGAGCTGTGTGCTAGTAGTTTAAACAGACACCTTGGTGTATTCAGCAGTTGACTCAAAGAAAGAGAAAGACAATAGTTGAACACTTTTTAATTAATGAATTTATTACAAAATTAAGGAGAAGCAAGAGAGAGAGAGCATGCTAGCTATATTTCGTGGGTAAATATTTTTTATTTATTTTCACTTTCACTTAGTTAGCATATGCCAAGAGAATCCCAATAACAAGGGAACCTGAGGAGACTTAATCAGTGTCATGACGTTGGCCTGTGGGTAAGGTTTATAACCCCCCCATAAATACATTTCTCCCTTCCCCTCTCTCTCTGACCCTACTGAAGGACTTTTGAATAGCCTTTGTTAAATATAGAGAGTCTGGGAACATCAAACAAGTGGGGGGAAAGGAACCATATTTCGGTAATAGAACCAGTTGGAAATATACCAGGTACTTAATGAGTATGGATGTCAGTTCGGTTGTCATCTGAGACATTATGACTGATGACAGGACGACATAAACTGTACCTGGGAAAGTCTACACATTCTAGTTATCAGATTCACATGGAATTGTTGTGCAATTTAAATGTTTGATATTGAAACTGTTTGTTAGGAGATTAAATGTAATTTTAGCTTCCAAATGAGAGAATTGGGTTTTCATAAGGAAAGAGCCCTGACTAATCAGTGGCCCACCCCTGCGAAGAGACAGGGGTTATAAACAATGAAACACACCCTTCTCACCTCGCCACTATATAAGCCAGTGACAAAATGTAACCAGCCTGTTCCGGGTACGTGAGGTCTGCAGCCTCTGCGTTAATAATAGGACTCACATATCAAGTACAGAACTAAGCCAACCTCAGCGTGAGCTTTGGTTGCGAATGGTATGAACTTTGAACTCTCATTCACTACAGAAGTGATACTTCCTAGCCGTTGAGTTAGCAGCGGCAGCTGTAGACATGGGCTAGGAAAGGACGGACAATGTGTCCAGTCTAACACACAACGAAGACACTACAACGTATCCATTTTACCACCAGTGACATTCTTCCAAGGCCAGGAAGATCTCTGTTGGCCAACACGGCCAGCATCTACAACCATAATACCGAAGCGCAGCTCAGAGTAAATATTTATTGCATGTTCCTTTTCCAAATGGGCGGTAATTTAGAATGCATACGATACTGTATTTACGATGGCATAGCTGCTTTCTTCGTTCCTCAGTCTTCCCGCTCTTTCATTCAAGCCCAACCCCCTTTCTTTGTGTAACAAGCCGCCATGCCAGTTTAGCCCACTAGGGCACATTCTCCTATCATTTCCTTGTAACCATATCTGTTTGTTATGCATTTCAGTGAATTATTTAGTTAGTAAATAAATGATTTTAAGACAATTGATGTATGGATGACCCATAGTGAAGACTGGGTTCGTGCAGATAACCAACAATTTACGACGTTTGGAATGAGATTGACGTGAGGTAAACTAACACATCATTAAAGGAGACTAATCGATCAGATATTATAATATCTAAAAGTTATATTTGGAAAATTCTAACTTTGTAATCTGAATATTTTCCTTGGTGCCCCGACCTTCTAGTTAATTACAGTTACACGATTAATCAGTTTAATCGCGTAATAATAATAACAGAGAGTTATTTGATAAACATGTCTTCCGTTATAATGATGCCAAAGACACGACATATTGGAGCGCCCATGCAAGGAATCTAAGATATAATTGGACTTTGCTGTGGAATTCTATATATCAATTGTGCAAACAGAAATGTACAAACAGACTGCTATCTATACAAATTGGTTGTGTGTGTATTCCCATTGGAACAAGCTATTTTGAGAGCCTCCGGTCGTATGTCGAGAGCAATGAGGGATAAATTCCAGATTTAGTCCGTTAGGCCAAACGGTACTATTTCTGTCGGTCAATATTAACTTCTAGAACAAGGGCATAGAGCCAGTAAAGTTAGAAATTAGTAGATATCTGTTCGGTGACCGAGCCGAACTATTCGCCTACCGCACTAAGACAGTGGGCAGACCACATGCGTATCGGTATTTATGTACAGTGTCGCTCCGGTCAACATAAACGCTAGCAAAGTATGCTGAATGGGTTAATGTGAGACGTCACTAGTAAACCCACCCTTTCCATTGTGAGAGGACCCTATTTTTGTGCTTGGAAGTCAGATTCCTGAATAAAGTAGGACTGGCTGGCACTTGATGCTAAGCTAAACAAAGGGGAAAGTATTTCCTCTTCCTGTGCCCCGTTTAAATCCCTCCGCCTGGTGCGACGGAAGTACCGCCCTTTGTACTTCCATTTGATTTCAGCATTCTGCATCACAGGTGGTGAAGAATCGCAATCCAAACGTGGATCACGGTAAGATATCCAGCCAATCGCAATTGACTGGATATCGACGTCTCATTCAATTTAACTAACAAGTGAAATTGCCAGATTTATCTTTTCAAGTGGATCTTTTCAATAATATCCAAATTGATTAGGCGTCTACAATGAGACAAGATTAACTTTTTCCACATTTAACTTAGATGAAGCAAAGCTCTCAGGTTAATTGAAAGTTAATTCCCAGATAGCCTATACAGCTTTGATTTATCATAAATAGATTAATCAGTAAAATCTGCTTTAGCAAAGCACATTCAGTAAAACCCATTACTGACGGGAGTGAATCCCATGTGGCTTCGGATAGGGGAAAGTATACCATAGCGGCGAATTAAACTACATTACCTTATGATAATCCAGCAATCTCAATTGCTTGGGTATCATTGTCTCATTCAATGTATTTATTTAAATTGTCGAACATACCTTTCTAGATTCTTCCAATTAAATGAGACATCTTAAACTTTGCAATAGTAACCTAGATGGACCAACTTCCCAGGTTAATTTAAAGTTTAATTCCCAGATAGCCTATCCAGGTATGATTAATAATTATCATTAATTAATTCAATTTGCTTTTGCAAATTCATTCACGTCCAACTCCCACAGTACTGTACAGTACTGATGGTTCATTTAACGTCTATAAATAGATTAAAATCGTCTTTGCAGCTCCCAACATTCCAAAACCAAATTTTGGAAAATTAGGAAAAACATTTGTCCTTTCAAATGTTCTAATAATGTGCAAGCTATCAGAGGGGGTAGTCCCCACTCGCCTGCTAATTAGTGAACCTCCACCAATAAATGGATTTATCTCTGACAGCAGCGATACCAACCGTAATTATGCCATTAGTGGAAAAGCAGACAACGCTTTCCAAAATCAACCATCGGGCGAAGGCCTCGCAAAGGTTCTCTCCAGTCTAGCCCTGATGTCTTGCCATCCGAGATTGGCATCTGTCCAATACCGCAGTGCACAGCTGAAGCACGAGCAGGTAACGGTAGACATAAAGGGACAGGTGGAGAGAACCAGGAAACCAATGACAAATGCAGAAAAGGGAAAAATTCTGCTAGCTATGGAACTGTGCTTGAAAACTGAACAATTAAATGTAATTGCAAAAACGTATGACGATGAACAAGCACAAGCTCTTCAACAAAGTCGTCTTCTACAGGAACAAAATCATATGCTACGGGAAAAACTCGATTAAGCCAAAACTAAATACGATGATCTCCACGCAAAACTAGATAACTCTGAAGAGTTATCTACAAACAGGAGCACTCAACTTGATAACAAGCATGCAGTTTTGTTGAACGTTACTCAAAGTAACACGGTTCTACTCAAAGCGCTGCAGACCAAAGACGATCAGTTAACCTGTTGGAGATAGGGGGCAGTATTTGCACGGCATATTATTAGTAGATTTGCATAGAAAACACTCTGAAGTTTCTAAAACTGTTTGAATGGTGTCTGTGAGTATAACAGAACTCATATGGCAGGCAAAAACCTGAGAAAATTCCAAGCAGGAAGTGGCCTATTTGCGAATTTGTAGTTCTCCATTTGCTTCTCTATCGAAACTACAGTGCCCGTGGGGTTATGTAGCACTTTCTAAGGCTTTCATTGGCTCTCTAAAGCGTTCAGAAAGTGGATTGAGGCATCTCCTGTCTCTGGGCAGAGTACAGGAGCACAGTTTGTCAGTGGACTGCCTGGTGACTAAGAGATTGGAAATGCGCATTCACAAGACCTCGCCATTTTTTCTCTTCCTTTTTGAATGAATACAACATTGTCCGGTTGGAATATTATCGCTATTTTACGTGAAAAATACCATAAAAAGTGATTTTAAACAGCGTTTGACATGCTTCTAAGTACGGTAATGGAACATTTTGAATTTTTTGGTCTCGAAATGCGCTCGCGCATTACCCTTTGGATAGTGACCTGAACGCACGAACAAAACAGAGGTATTTGCACATAACTATGGATTATTTGGAACAAAAAAACATTTGTTGTTGTAAGGGCTGCCGTGAGAGAGAGTGGACCAAAACGCAGCGGTTAGTGTTCAACATATTTAATTATTGCCTTAACACTATTCAAACAAAACAAGGAAACTGACAGCCGAACAGTCCTGTCAGGTAAAACACAATGACAGAAACAATTACCCACAAAACCCCAACGGAAAAACATGCACTTATGTGTGACTCCCAATCAAAAACAACGAACTTCAGCTGTGCCTGATTGGGAGCCACACACGGCCCAAAACAAAGAAATACAAAAACATAGAAACAGAACATAGAACGCCCACCCAATGTAACACCCTGGCCTAACCAAAATAAAGAACAAAAAAAACCCTCTCTATGGCCAGGGCGTTACAGTACCCCCCCCCAAGGTGCGGACTCCGGCCGCAAAACCTGACACTGAAGGGGAGGGTCCGGGTGGGCCTTCTTACGGCGGCAGCTCAGGTGCGGGACGTGGCCTCTGCCCCACCCTTGGCGTCGCCCTCTTAGGTGGCGCACCTGGCTGCGCCGAAGGTCTGGTGGGCGACCCTGACTTCGCCCGGCTGGCGGACGACCCTGGCTGCGCCCGGCTGGTGGGCGGCGATGGCTGCGCCCGGCTGTCGGGTGTCCCTTGCTGCGCCCGGCTGGCGGGCGGCGATGGCTGCGCCCGGCTGGCAGGCGACCCTTGCTGCGCCCGACTGGCGGATGACCCTGGCTGCGCCCGGCTGGCGGGCGGCGATGGCTGCGCCCGGCTGGTGGGCGGCGATGGCAGATCCGGACAGGCGGGCCACTCTGGCAGATCCGGACAGGCGGGCCACTCTGGCAGCTCCGAACAGCCGGGCCACTCTGGCAGATCCGGACAGGCAGGCCATTCTGGCAGATCCTGCACGGCGGGCACCTCTGGCAGATCCGGACCGGCGGGCCTCTCTGGCAGCTCCTGACCGGCGGGCGGCTCTGGCAGCTCCTGACCGGCGGGCGGCTCTGGCAGCTCCTGACCGGCGGGCGGCTCTGGCAGCTCCTGACCGGCGGGCGGCTCTGGCAGCTCCTGACTGGCGAGACCCACTGGAGGCCTAGTCCTGGGAGTTGGCAAAGGACGGACCAGGATGGGGAGACCCACTGGAGGCCTGGTCCGTGGAGCAGGCACAGGACAGACCAGGATGGGGAGACCCACTGGAGGCCTGGTCCGAGGAGGAGGCACAGGCTTAACCAGGATGGGGAGACCCACTGGAGGCCTGGTCTGAGGAGGAGGCATAGGCTTAACCAGGATGGGGAGACCCACTGGAGGCCTGGTCCGTGGAGCAGGCACAGGACAGACCAGGATGGGGAGACCCACTGGAGGCCTGGTCCGAGGAGGAGGCACAGGACAGACCAGGATGGGGAGACCCATTGGTGGCCTGGTCCTAGGAGGAGGCACAGGACTGACCAGGATGGGAAGACTTGCAGGAGGCCTGGTTCTGGGCGTAGGCACAGGACGTGCAGGGCTGGGAAGACATGCAGGAGGCCTGTTTCTGGGCGTAGGCACAGGACGTGGAGGGCTGGGAAGACATGCAAGAGGCCTGTTTCTGGGCGCAGGCACAGTCTTCAACAGACGGCCAGCACGCACCTCAGGACGAGTATGGAGAACTGACTCAGGTGACATCACCTCCTCGTGTCGTCCAATGGTGGCTACTTGCAGGGAGACAGCATTATGGAGCTGGTCTGAGTCTGCTGGGTCGGTCATGGCAGGAAGCGTTCGCCTCTTCCTCTGAATGGGGAGGCCTCCATGGGAAGAGATATTCCAAGATAAGGAATATCCTTAGCTTGATGGCTAGCAGCTAAGCTTAGCGGCTCTGTTAAGCAGGCTTCAAACTGTCTGTTAAGCGGGATTTCGGGGACAACAAATAACAGTCCTAGATGTTGAAAGCTAACCGCATCGCGGAATTCATGTAAAAACCAGTAAATTTTTGGGTCAAAAACAACTGTGTGCAGCTGTGCAGCCTGACAAAGACAAATACAAAGATTCATCGCCATACTGGAAATACTTATCTCCCTCACTAGCTTTAAGCACCAGCTGTCAGAGCAGCTCACAGATCACTGCACCTGTACATAGCCCATCTATAATTTAGCCCAAACAACTGCCTCTTCCCCTACTGTATTTATTTTTTTATTTTGCTCCTTTGCACCCCATTATTTATATTTCTACTTTGCACTTTCTTCCACTAGAAATCTACCATTCCAGTGTTTTACTTGCTATATTGTATTTACTTCGCCACCATGGCCTTTTTTGCCTTTACCTCCCTTTTCTCACCTCATTTGCTCACATTGTATATAGACTTATTTTTCTACTGTATTATTGGCTGAATGTTTGTTTTACTCCATGTGTAACTCTGTGTTGTTGTATGTGTCGAACCTTTTTGCTTTATCTTGGCCAGGTCGCAATTGTAAATGAGAACTTGTTCTCAACTTACCTACCTGGTTAAATAAAGGTGAAATAAATAAATAAATAAAAATACTGTAGGTCAATTTGTGTGCAGTATTTGGCTGCTCTAACAAGGCAGGAAAGACAACAGGATTTTTTTTACAGATTACCCGCAATCATAAATAACCAAAGTAATATGACTCAAAAACTGTCAGAATGGCGAAGAAACCTTTTTGCCTGTCAAGACCTGAACCCAGACAGCTTTATGAATCAGAATGTACTTTCTTGTAGCCAGCGTTATGACGACTAGGAAATCAGGTTACAGGATTTGATTGAATGAGACCCAATCATTTCCACTGTGTGTCTGGAAATAATGAGTAGGACTCAATATGAGAATGTAGAATATCAGAGATATTCAGTGTGTGTGTGGGTGGGTGGGTGTGTGTGTGTGTGTGTGTGTGTGTGTGTGTGTGTGTGTGTGTGTGTGTGTGTGTGTGTGTGTGTGTGTTTAAGGCTAACTCTAATAGCTCCGACATGCTCTTGAAGTAGAATCCCTCCCACACATTCCCACAGAGATTAGCTATTTGTCACAGAGCACAAATTCACCAGCATCAACAACACACACACACAAATACCCACACAGACAGAGATATAAAGACACACACAGACACACGCAGATGCACGTACACATTCACAAGAACACACACTAGAACACACACCTACTGTTGATGCACATACACAACCACAGACAGAGGAGTACACACACAGGTACACAGGTAACCAGGTACACAAAAACCTAACAAGAAAACACTGGGATTTCCAGTTAGCACCATATCACACATCAGCACATCAGAGACACGTAAGGGTAGACATACAATAATTAGGCTGAAGGCACCGACCTTCACACACACACACAAACACACTCACACACAGATGCATGGCAAGTGCAGTGAGAGGCGGAGATGAGATGAGAGGAGACGGGGAGCTCCGGCTTTCTGCTCCCAGGAGCAGAAAAATTCTGGCGTGGGAGGAAGGATACGAGAAATCACAACCTGGATCATTATCCTAGAGCAAGGCAGAGTGCATGTGTGCGTTTTCGTGTGTGTGTGTGTGTCACGTAAAGAAGTCAGACAGGCTTAGCTGCTGTGACAGACCCGGTTGTAGCAGTGAATTTCCCTTGCCTGTTGGCAAAAACACGACAGGGTATAAATCTCAATTAGGCCACAGCTGCAACTACGCAAAAACACACACAACACATGCGCACACACATACACAAACATGCGCACACACATGCACGCACACACGCACCCACACACGCTCACACACAAAAACACTCACTGAATTTCTTCTATATTGACTTTCTTATATCAAAATCCCTAACTGATTCATAGACAGAAAGACACATATTGCACTGCAGTTATGTCCTTCACATCTATCATGTAGGGCACTACTGTCTCCCATATACAGTTGAAGTCGGAAGTTTACATACACCTTAGCCAAATACATTTAAACTCAGTTTTTCACAATTCCTGACACTTAATCCAAGTAAAAATTCCCTGTCTTAGGTCAGTAAGGATCACCACTTTATTTTAAGAATGTGAAATGTCTGTCACGCCCTGACCTGAGGGAGTTATTTTTCTCTGTTTGGTTAGGTCAGGGTGTGACATGGGGTGGGCATTCTATGTGTTGTATGTCTATGTTGTTTTTTCTTTATTGGCCGAGTATGGTTTCCAATCAGAGGCAGCTGTCATTCGTTGTCTCTGATTGGGAATCATACTTAGGCAGCCCTTTTTCCCCACAGTGAGTTGTGGGATCTTGTCTTTGTGTTGCATGTGTTTGCATGCATAGCTTTTCATTCGTTGTATTGTTTATTGTTTTTTGCTGGGTCACATTTAAAATAAAGTATGATGAACCCAACTCACGCTGCGCCTTGGTCTACCTTTAACGACGGACGTTACAATGTCAGAATAATAGTAGAGAGAATGATTTAGTTCAGCTTTTATTTCTTCCATCACATTCCCAGTGGGTCAGACGTTTACATACACTCAATTAGTATTTGGTAGCATTGCCTTTAAATTGGGTCAAACATTTCGGGTAGCCTTCCACAAGCTTCACACAATAAGTTGGGTGGATTTTGTCCCATTCGTCCTGACAGAGCTGGTGTAACTGAGTCAGATTTTTAGGCCTCCTTGCTCACACATGCTTTTTCAGTTCTGCCCACACATTTTCTATAGGATTGAGGTCAGGGCTTTGTGATGGCCACTCCAATACCTTGACTTTGCTGTCCTTAAGCCAATTTGCCACAACTTTGAAAGTATGCTTGGGATCATTGTCCATTTGGAAGACCCATTTCCGACCAAGCTTTAACTTCCTGACGGATGTCTTGAGATGTTGCTTCAATATATCCACATGATTTTCCATCCTCATGAGGCCATCTATTTTGTGAAGTGCACCAGTCCCTCCTGCATCAAAGACTCCCACAACATGATGCTGCCACCCCCGTGCTTCACAGTTGGAATGGTGTTCTTCGGCTTGCAAGCATCCCCCTTTTTCCTCCAAGCATGACGATGGTTATTATGGCCAAACAGTTCTATTTTTGTTTCATCAGACCAGAGGACATTTCTCCAAAAAGTACAATATTTGTCCCCATGTGCAGTTGCAAACCGTAGTCTGGCTTTATTATGGTGGTTTTGGAGCAGTGGCTTCTTCCTTGCTGAGCGGCCTTTCAGGTTATGCCGATATAGGACTAATTTACTGTGGATATAGATACTTTTGTACATGTTTCCTCCAGCATCTTCAAAGGGTCCTTTACTGTTGTTCTGGGATTGATTTGCAATTTTCACACCAAAGTACGTTCATCTTTAGGAGACAGAACGTGTCTCCTTCCTGAGCGGTATGACGGCTGCGTGGTCCCATGGTGTTTAAAGTTGCGTACTATTGTTTGTACAGATGAACGTGGTATCTTCAGGCGTTTGGAAATTGCTCCAAGGATGAACCAGACTTGTGGAGGTCTACAATTTGTTTTATGAGGTCTTGGCTGATTTCTTTTGATTTTCCCATGATGTCAAGCAAAGAGGCACTGAGTTTGAAGATAGGCCTTGAAATACATCCACAGTTATACCTCCAATTGACTCAAATTATGTATGTTAGCCTATCAAAAGCTTCTAAAGCCATGACATCATTTTCTGGAATTTTCCAAGCTGTTTAAAGGCACAGTCAACTTAGTGTATGTAAACTTCTGACCCACTGGAATTGTGATACAGTGAATTATAAGTGAAATAATCTGTCTGTAAACAATTGTTCGAAAAATTACTTGTCATGCCAAAGTAGATGTCCTAACCGACTTGCCAAGACTATAGTTTGTTAACAAGACATTTGTGGAGTGGTTGAAAAATTATTTTGAATGACTCCAACCTTAGTATATGTAAACTTCCGACTTCAACTGTGTCTCAGTGTCTGCATCCCAAATGCCCCTCTATTCACTATATAATGTAGTGTCAACTTAAAATGACACAACGACTAGGTTCCAGTATAACAACATTTATTAAACCGTATTTCCACAATACATTGTTGCCATAGCGCTCAGGCCAGGTCCATCAACAGTGAGACTACCACGCAGGAGTACTAATAACAAAGTGATAGCACCTGTCATAATCTTCGTCTTCTGAGGAGGAAGAAATATCGGACCAATACGCAGCATGGTAAGTGTCCATACTTATACTTTTATTTTTTAAACGTGAATACTAAACAAAACAAGAAAACAAATGACAGTCCTGTAAGGCTACACAGCTATACAATGAAACAACCACCCACAAACACAAGAGAAAATAAACCCACTTAAATATGGCCTCCAATTAGAAGCAACGACAACCAGCTGCTTCTAATTGGAGGTCGTTCCCAAAACTAACATAGAAATAGACAAACTAGAAAACCCACATAGAAATAGAAAACATAGAACATAAACCCAAAACCCCAAAACACACAAAACAAACACACCCCTGCCACGTCCTGACCAACTACAATAACAAAATGACCCCTTACTGGTCAGGAGGTGACAGTACCGTAATAACAGAAATATAGTGATACTTAAAACATGAACTTATAGTGCACTACTTTTGATCACTACTCTCTATCTCCCTTAGAGCCCTGGTCAACAGTAAGGGAAAGACCTAGTCAGTTGTACAACTGAATGCATTCAACTGAAGTGTGTCTTCAGCATTTAACCCAACCCCTCTATATCAGAGAGATGGGGGGAGGGGGGCTGCCATTAACTGCTCAGGGACAGAATGACAGACTTTTACCTTTCGGTTACTGGCCCAACGTTCTAACCACTAGGCTACCTACCGCCACTATCAACAGAATAGGGTGCCATTTGGTACTAAACTAATGTGTAGGACATGCTATGTGAATGTAAAGCATTACACAGAGTGACCTAACCTCCCTCTTAATCTCTTAATTCATTCTCTCCATTTATTTTATCCTCTGTCTAAATCTCTGCATTCCTTTCATCCTCCATCCTTCATTCTTTAAAGGAGACCAGCAAAAATATCAACCTGATAGTCTCAACGCTAGATAGAAACTTACTTAGAAATATACTCTACCTCTTTATCTCTCTTTCTCTTTCCCTCCCTCTCCCTCTCTCTTGTTATCTCTCTCTGTATATCTCAATCTTGTTCTCTCCCTTTTCTCACTCTGTCTCTCTCTCCCTCTATATTATTTCACTCTCTCTCTCCCATCCCTCCCTCCCTCCCTCTCCCTTTATATTCTTTCACTCTCTCTCACCCCCATCTCTCTCTCCAAGTTAAGCTCATTGCTGAGACACCGTTTCAGACTCAAGAGGGGATAATGCTGATCATGTGACATAGCCATGGGGGGGGTGTGTGTGTGTGTGTGTGTGTGTGTGTGTGTGTGTGTGTGTGTGTGTGTGTGTGTGTGTGTGTGTGTGTGTGTGTGTGACATGCATGTGTAGCGTGCGTGCGTGCATGCGTTAGTAGTTTCAAGAGATATGCTCATAAAGTGTGGTAGCATAGAGACAGGAAGACATAAAATAAGCTTTGCTCTCCTCGTGCTTTAAGACATAAAAGAAGCTTTGCTTTCCTTATTAGTAAAAACTTTGGGATTCAACCCTTAAAGTTGACAAAGACTGGTTTGAATATATTTTTGTGTTCTAGGGGTTTCTACTACTCAGTTATACTCCTCCTGTTCCTCTATAATAGAGAGCCAGTGGTGGATACCTGCCAGAGACAGAGATAATTCAATTAAAGGAAAAGAGAGAAAATTACTGAAAGAACAAGAGAGATGGATCTTCAATTTACTTTCCTACCTTATTATGTCAAGGAATGTATCGATCAGCAGAATGATACAAGGCCTGAGGGACAGAGTGGATGAGAGAGAGAGGGATGGAAGAAGGGTGGTGAGGAGGAGAAGGTCAAGGAGCAGAGAGAATTAGAGCGAGATAGAGGGATCATCCGAAAGAACAGAATTGGAGCGTGAGATAAGGAAAAATGACGAGTAAAATAGATTTCTAGAAACACAGGAAGGAAAGAGAAAATGAGGTGGAGGAAATGAAGGAGGCATGCTTGCGCATGTGCATCCATCTTTGAGTGGATTTACATATTGTATTTCGTACAGTACGGCATAATTTTCCTCTTGCAAACACACACATGCTATGAGTCACCGTAACATTTGAAAAAAACTGGATATCTGATACTGTAGCTGTGGGGTGTAGCTCAGTGTGAGAGAAAGACAGAGAGAGAGAGAGAGAGAGAGCATGAAAGAGAGAGAGAGAGACAGGGAGATAGATGCTGTAATGTATGTGTATCTGTAGGGTGAAGCTTAGTAAGCCTGTCTAGAGCTGTGGCCTGGTAAAGCAAATTAGAGGCATGATAAGCTTTCTACTGCCAGACTACTGTAATCATATTAATAATGCATGTGCCACCTACCAGCCACACCTACCAGCTCTCACAGTCTCACGTCAGAATTAGATGTTCATCCATGTTTCTCAAACGTCACATTTTTGAAGTTGTTCAAAACGGAACATTTCTAAGTGTTTAAGGTTAGGGTTAAGTTCAGACATTAACTCCAAATTCTTAAGGTTAGGCATTAACTCCGAATGGTTAAGGTAAGGGTTAAGGTTTGGGATGGGCTTAAAATAAAAATATAAAAAACGACTTTATATCGCTGGATTCAAACTTGCATCCTTTGGAATCAAAGGCCGAAACCTACTTGAAGGCATCAGTGCTCACTGTTGCCCCTAGTTGCCCATTTCCACATCATCTCCCGATGTCCTCAGACATGCGTGGACGTGGAGAACTGACTTGAATCACGGGTGACCTGGCTGAGCCGCACACACGCACGCATGCACACCACACACACACACACACACACACACACACACACACACACACACACACACACACACACACACACACACACACACACACACACACACACACACACACTGAGGTTAGGGGACCAATAGGATGGAGGGACTCACTGTGGCCAGCTCGTCAAACTTCCCGAAAAGTTCGTTGAGCAGTTTGACCAGTTCCTGGGCAGTACACTGAGACGCCAGACTGGTAAACCCCACGATGTCTGCAAACAAGATACTGGAGGGGAGGGAGGGGAGGGGGGAAAGAAAGAAAGATAGACATTATTATAATTTTTCTAACAATGACAACCTAAAAAGGTCTAGTCATGCCAAATTGCCCTTCTCAGTCACAAATAACATTATTTTCTTGTAGCACAGTTGAGCTTATTTGAGTCAGACACTGTCAACATTACTTTGTTGATGAATATGAATGTACTGAGCTAAGAAGAAGATGTGTTTGTCAGCTTATCCCAGTTTATCAAAGGGACAAAAACCAAATCATCGCAATCACACACATGCACGAACGCACACACATACAACACACAGACTCCCATGAACGAGTGAGTAAAGGAGAGTATCTTGTAGAACAGTCTGGTCAAAAGTAGTGCACTATAAAGGGAGTAGGGTGCCATTTGGGATGAAGTCAGTGTTGCTTTAGTTTGAATAGAGTATTAAAAGCCATTTGTCCACAGCACAGATGGTAGGAACAACAAGGTGTTATTTACTGAACAAAACCATAAACGCAACATGCAACAATTTCAAAGGTTTTACTGAGTTACAGTTCATATAAGGAAATCAGTCAATTGAAATGAATTCATTAGGCCCTAATCTGTGGATTTCACATGACTGGGATTACAGATATGCATCTGTTTGGTGTGGATCAGAAAACCAGTCAGTATCTGGTGTGGCCACCACTTGCCTCATGCAGGGCGACACATCTAATTCGCATAGAGTTGATCAGGCTGTTGATTGTGGCCTGTGGAATGCTGTCCCACTCCTCTTTAATAGCTGTGCGAAGTTCTTGGATATTGGCGGAACTGGAACACGCTGTCGTACTCGTCAACCCAGAGCATCCCAAACCTGCTCAATGGGTGACATGTCTGGTGATTATGCAGGCTATGGAAGAATTGGGACATTTTCAGCTCCCAGGAATTGTGGGCAGATCCTTTGAGCATGGGGCCGTGTATTATTATGCTGAATAATGACGTGATGGTGGGGGATGAATGGCACGAAAATGGGCTTCAGGATCTCATCATGGTATCTCTGTGCATTCAAATTGCCATAGATAAAATGCTATTGTGTTTGTTGTCCGTAGCTTATGCCTGCCCATACCATAACCCCACCACCAACACAAAGGCATACACGTGGCCTGCGGTTGTGAGGCCGGTTGGACGTACTGCCAAATTCACTAAAACAACGTTGGAGGTGGCTTATGGTAGAGAAATGAACATTCCATTTTCTGGAAACAGCTCCGGTGGACATTCCTGCAGTCAGCATGCCAATTTCACGGACCCTCAAAATTGAGACATCTATGGCATTGTGTTGAGTAACCAAACTGCACATTTTAGAGCGGACTTTTATTGTCTCCAGCACAAGGTGCACCTGTGTAATATTCACGCTGTTTAATCAGCTTCTTGATATGCAACACCGATCAAGTGGATGGATTATCTTGACAAAGGAGAAATGCTCACTAACAGGGATGTAAACAAATTTGTGCACACAAATTGAGAGAAAAAAGCTTTTTTCGGCTATGGACAATTTCTGGGATATTTGAAACACGGGTCCAACACTTTACATGTTGCATTTATATTTTTGATCAGTGTAGATCTAATTCACTGTGAATATAATCACCAGCCCTTGACTTTAACACAAAGAGAATGTATAGATAGAAGTGTGTAACTGTAACTGTAACAGCTGTCGTAGTAATGAAACCAAGGTGCAGCGGAGGACGTGTGTTCATCTTGAAATTTAATTGAAAAAGAGAACACTACAAAAATAAACAAAAGACGACAGCAAAACAGTCCTGTCAGGAAATACTCTAAATAGAAAGCACTAGACAGAAACAATCAATTACTGAAAGTTACACACTTTTTAATAATGGAAACACTTATACAAACAAAACGATGGACGACGAATACAGACTTGAAAGGCAATCAACAGCAATTCAAATGACAACCTCCCACAAATTACAAACACACCCTAATATATAGGACTCTCAATCAAAGGCAACTAGACAACACCTGCCTTCAATTGAGAGTCCACACCCCAATTAACTAAACATAGAAACAGACTAACTAGAAAGAACATAGACTAACAGAGCAGTGACCAAAAAACCCCGGAATACATAAATCAACTACCCTCTACAGTAAGCCATAATGTGAGAGAGTGTAACTTCTTCAGTAAGCCATTATGTGAGAGAGTGTAACTTCAGTAAGCCATAATGTGAGAGAGTGTGTAACTTCAGTAAGCCAAAATGTGAGAGAGTGTGTTACTTCAGTAAGCCATAATGTGAGAGTGTGTAACTTCAGTAAGCCATAATGTGAGAGAGTGTAACTTCTTCAGTAAGCCAAAATGTGAGAGAGTGTGTAACTTCAGTAAGCCATAATGTGAGAGTGTGTAACTTCAGTAAGCCATAATGTGAGAGAGTGTAACTTTTTCAGTAAGCCATAATGTGAGAGAGTGTAACTTCTTCAGTAAGCCAAAATGTGAGAGAGTGTGTAACTTCAGTAAGCCATAATGTGAGAGAGTGTGTAACTTCAGTAAGCCATAATGTGAGAGAGTGTAACTTCAGTAAGCCATAATGTGAGAGAGTGTGTAACTTCAGTAAGCCAAAATGTGAGAGAGTGTGTTACTTCAGTAAGCCATAATGTGAGAGTGTGTAACTTCAGTTATCCATAATGTGAGAGAATGTAACTTCTTCAGTAAGCCATAGTGTGAGAGAGTGTAACTTCTTCAGTAAGCCATAATGTGAGAGACTGTGTAACTTCAGTAAGCCATAATGTGAGAGAGAGTAACTTCTACTGTAAGTCATATTGTGAGAGAGTGTAACTTTTTTAGTAAGCCAAAATGTGAGAGAGTGTGTAACTTCAGTAAGCCATAATGTGAGAGAGTGTAACTTCAGTTATCCATAATGTGAGAAAGTGTAACTTCAGTAAGCCATAATGTGAGAGAGTGTGTAACTTCAGTAAGCCATAATGTGAGAGAGAGTAACTTCTTCTGTAAGCCATATTGTGTGACAGTGTAACTTCAGTAAGCCATAATGTGAGAGAGTGTAACTTCAGTAAGCCATAATGTGAGAGAGTGTGTAACTTCAGTAAGCCATAATGTGAGAGAGTGTAACTTCAGTAAGCCATAATGTGAGAGAGAGTAACTTCTTCTGCAAGCCATAATGTGAGAGAGTGTAACTTCTTCAGTGTGCCATAATGTGAGAGAGATTAATCTTCAGTAAGCCATAATGTGAGAGAGTGTAACTTTTTCAGTAAGCCATAATGTGAGAGAGTGTAACTTCTTCAGTAAGCCATAATGTGAGAGAGTATAACTTTTTCAGTAAGCCATAATGTAAGAGAGTGTAACTTCTTCAGTAAGCCAAAATGTGAGAGAGTGTGTAACTTCAGTAAGCAATAATGTGAGAGAGTGTAATTTCAGTAATCCATAATGTGAGAGAGTGTAACTTCAGTAAGCCATAATGTGAGAGCGTGTAACTTCAGTAAGCCATAATGTGAGAGAGTGTAATTTCAGTAATCCATAATGTGAGAGAGTGTAACTTCAGTAAGCCATAATGTGAGAGAGTGTAACTTTTCAGTAAGCCATAATGTGAGAGTGTGTAACTTCAGTAAGCCAAAATGTGAGAGAGAGTAACTTCTTCTGTAAGCCATAATGTCAGAGAGAGTAACTTTTTCAGTAAGCCATAATGTGAGAGAGTGTAATTTCAGTAAACCATAATGTGAGAGAGTGTCACTTCAGTAAGCCATAATGTGAGAGAGTGTGTAACTTTAGCAAGCCATACTGTGAGAGAGTGTATAACTTCAGTAAGCCATAATGTGAGAGAGAGTAACTTCAGTAAGCCATAATGTGAGAGAATGTAATTTCAGTGTGCTATAATGTGAGAGAGATTAAACTTCAGTAAGCCATAATGTGAGAGAGTGTAATTTCAGTGTGCTATAATGTGAGAGAGATTAAACTTCAGTAAGCCATAATGTGAGAGAGTGTAACTTCAGTAAGCCATAATGTGAGAGAGTGTGTAACTTCAGTAAGCCATAATGTGAGAGAGTGTAATTTCAGTAAACCATAATGTGAGAGCGTGTAACTTCAGTAAGCCATAATGTGAGAGAGTGTAACTTTTTCAGTAAGCCATAATGTGAGAGAGTGTAACTTCTTCAGTAAGCCATAATGTGAGAGAGTGTGTAACTTCAGTAAGCCATAATGTGAGAGAGTGTAACTTCAGTAAGCCATAATGTGAGAGAGTGTAACTTCAGTAAGCCATAATGTGAGAGAGTGTAACTTCAGTAAGCCATAATGTGAGAGAGTGTAACTTCAGTAAGCCATAATGTGAGAGAGTGTAACTTTTTCAGTAAGCCATAATGTGAGAGAGTGTAACTTCTTCAGTAAGCCAAAATGTGAGAGAGTGTGTAACTTCAGTAAGCCATAATGTGAGAGAGTGTAACTTCAGTTATCCATAATGTGAGAAAGTGTAACTTCAGTAAGCCATAATGTGAGAGAGTGTGTAACTTCAGTAAGCCATAATGTGAGAGAGAGTAACTTCTTCTGTAAGCCATATTGTGAGAGAGTGTAACTTCAGTAAGCCATAATGTGAGAGAGTGTAACTTCAGTAAGCCATAATGTGAGAGAGTGTGTAACTTCAGTAAGCCATAATGTGAGAGAGTGTAACTTCAGTAAGCCATAATGTGAGAGAGAGTAACTTCTTCTGTAAGCCATAATGTGAGAGAGTGTAACTTCTTCAGTGTGCCATAATGTGAGAGAGATTAATCTTCAGTAAGCCATAATGTGAGAGAGTGTAACTTTTTCAGTAAGCCATAATGTGAGAGAGTGTAACTTCTTCAGTAAGCCATAATGTGAGAGAGTATAACTTCTTCAGTAAGCCATAATGTGAGAGAGTGTAACTTCTTCAGTAAGCCATAATGTGAGAGAGTGTGTAACTTCAGTAAGCCATAATGTGAGAGAGTGTAACTTCAGTAATCCATAATGTGAGAGAGTGTAACTTCAGTAAGCCATAATGTGAGAGAGTGTAACTTTTCAGTAAGCCATAATGTGAGAGTGTGTAACTTCAGTAAGCCATAATGTGAGAGAGAGTAACTTCTTCTGTAAGCCATAATGTCAGAGAGAGTAACTTTTTCAGTAAGCCATAATGTGAGAGAGTGTAATTTCAGTAAACCATAATGTGAGAGAGTGTCACTTCAGTAAGCCATAATGTGAGAGAGTGTGTAACTTTAGCAAGCCATACTGTGAGAGAGTGTATAACTTCAGTAAGTCATAATGTGAGAGAGAGTAACTTCAGTAAGCCATAATGTGAGAGAATGTAATTTCAGTGTGCTATAATGTGAGAGAGATTAAACTTCAGTAAGCCATAATGTGAGAGAGTGTAATTTCAGTGTGCTATAATGTGAGAGAGATTAAACTTCAGTAAGCCATAATGTGAGAGAGTGTAACTTCAGTAAGCCATAATGTGAGAGAGTGTGTAACTTCAGTAAGCCATAATGTGAGAGAGTGTAATTTCAGTAAACCATAATGTGAGAGAGTGTAACTTCAGTAAGCCATAATGTGAGAGAGTGTAACTTTTTCAGTAAGCCATAATGTGAGAGAGTGTAACTTCTTCAGTAAGCCATAATGTGAGAGAGTGTAACTTCTTCAGTAAGCCATAATGTGAGAGACTGTGTAACTTCAGTAAGCCATAATGTGAGAGAGAGTAACTTCTTCTGTAAGCCATATTGTGAGAGTGTAACTTATTTAGTAAGCCATAATGTGAGAGTGTAACTTCTTCAGTAAGCCAAAATGTGAGAGAGTGTGTAACTTCAGTAAGCCATAATGTGAGAGAGTGTAACTTCTTCAGTAAGCCAAAATGTGAGAGAGATTAATCTTCAGTATGCCATAATGTGAGAGAGAGTAACTTCTTCTGCAAGCCATATTGTGAGAGAGTGTATCTACAGTAAGCCATAATGTGAGAGAGTGTAACTTCAGTTATCCATAATGTGAGAGAGTGTGTAACTTCAGTAAGCCATAATGTGAGAGAGTGTAACTTCAGTAAGCCATAATGTGAGAGAGTGTAACTTCTTCAGTAAGCCATAATGTGAGAGAGTGTGTATCTTCAGTAAGCCATAATGTGAGAGCGTGTAACTTCACTTAGCCATAATGTGAGAGAGTGTCACTTCAGTAAGCCATAATGTGAGAGAGTGTGTAACTTTAGTAAGTCATAATGTGAGAGAATGTAATTTCAGTGTGTTATAATGTGAGAGAGATTAAACTTCAGTAAGCCATAATGTGAGAGAGTGTAATTTCAGTGTGCTATAATGTGAGAGAGATTAAACTTCAGTAAGCCATAATGTGAGAGAGTGTAACTTCAGTAAGCCATAATGTGAGAGAGTCTGTATCTTCAGTAAGCCATAATGTGAGAGAGTGTAATTACAGTAAACCATAATGTGAGAGCATGTAACTTCAGTAAGCCATAATGTGAGAGAGTGTAACTTTTTCAGTAAGCCATAATGTGAGAGAGTGTAACTTCTTCAGTAAGCCATAATGTGAGAGAGTATAACTTTTTCAGTAAGCCATAATGTAAGAGAGTGTAACTTCTTCAGTAAGCCAAAATGTGAGAGAGTGTGTAACTTCAGTAAGCCATAATGTGAGAGCGTGTAACTTCAGTAAGCCATAATGTGAGAGAGTGTAATTTCAGTAATCCATAATGTGAGAGAGTGTAACTTCAGTAAGCCATAATGTGAGAGAGTGTAACTTTTCAGTAAGCCATAATGTGAGAGTGTGTAACTTCAGTAAGCCAAAATGTGAGAGAGAGTAACTTCTTCTGTAAGCCATAATGTCAGAGAGAGTAACTTTTTCAGTAAGCCATAATGTGAGAGAGTGTAATTTCAGTAAACCATAATGTGAGAGAGTGTCACTTCAGTAAGCCATAATGTGAGAGAGTGTGTAACTTTAGCAAGCCATACTGTGAGAGAGTGTATAACTTCAGTAAGTCATAATGTGAGAGAGAGTAACTTCAGTAAGCCATAATGTGAGAGAATGTAATTTCAGTGTGCTATAATGTGAGAGAGATTAAACTTCAGTAAGCCATAATGTGAGAGAGTGTAATTTCAGTGTGCTATAATGTGAGAGAGATTAAACTTCAGTAAGCCATAATGTGAGAGAGTGTAACTTCAGTAAGCCATAATGTGAGAGAGTGTGTAACTTCAGTAAGCCATAATGTGAGAGAGTGTAATTTCAGTAAACCATAATGTGAGAGCGTGTAACTTCAGGAAGCCATAATGTGAGAGAGTGTAACTTTTTCAGTAAGCCATAATGTGAGAGAGTGTAACTTCTTCAGTAAGCCAAAATGTGAGAGAGTGTGTAACTTCAGTAAGCCATAATGTGAGAGAGTGTAACTTCAGTAAGCCATAATGTGAGAGAGTGTAACTTCAGTAAGCCATAATGTGAGAGAGTGTAACTTCAGTAAGCCATAATGTGAGAGAGTGTAACTTCAGTAAGCCATAATGTGAGAGAGTGTAACTTTTTCAGTAAGCCATAATGTGAGAGAGTGTAACTTCTTCAGTAAGCCAAAATGTGAGAGAGTGTGTAACTTCAGTAAGCCATAATGTGAGAGAGTGTAACTTCAGTTATCCATAATGTGAGAAAGTGTAACTTCAGTAAGCCATAATGTGAGAGAGTGTGTAACTTCAGTAAGCCATAATGTGAGAGAGAGTAACTTCTTCAGTAAGCCATAATGTGAGAGAGTGTAACTTCAGTAAGCCATAATGTGAGAGAGTGTAACTTCAGTAAGCCATAATGTGAGAGAGTGTGTAACTTCAGTAAGCCATAATGTGAGAGAGTGTAACTTCAGTAAGCCATAATGTGAGAGAGAGTAACTTCTTCTGCAAGCCATAATGTGAGAGAGTGTAACTTCTTCAGTGTGCCATAATGTGAGAGAGATTAATCTTCAGTAAGCCATAATGTGAGAGAGTGTAACTTTTTCAGTAAGCCATAATGTGAGAGAGTGTAACTTCTTCAGTAAGCCATAATGTGAGAGAGTGTAACTTTTTCAGTAAGCCATAATGTGAGAGAGTGTAACTTCTTCAGTAAGCCAAAATGTGAGAGAGTGTGTAACTTCAGTAAGCCATAATGTGAGAGAGTGTAACTTCAGTAAGCCATAATGTGAGAGAGTGTAACTTCAGTAAGCCATAATGTGAGAGAGTGTAACTTCTTCAGTAAGCCATAATGTGAGAGTGTGTAACTTCAGTAAGCCATAATGTGAGAGAGAGTAACTTCTTCTGTAAGCCATAATGTCAGAGAGAGTAACTTTTTCAGTAAGCCATAATGTGAGAGAGTGTAATTTCAGTAAACCATAATGTGAGAGAGTGTCACTTCAGTAAGCCATAATGTGAGAGAGTGTGTAACTTTAGCAAGCCATACTGTGAGAGAGTGTATAACTTCAGTAAGCCATAATGTGAGAGAGAGTAACTTCAGTAAGCCATAATGTGAGAGAATGTAATTTCAGTGTGCTATAATGTGAGAGAGATTAAACTTCAGTAAGCCATAATGTGAGAGAGTGTAATTTCAGTGTGCTATAATGTGAGAGAGATTAAACTTCAGTAAGCCATAATGTGAGAGAGTGTAACTTCAATAAGCCATAATGTGAGAGAGTGTGTAACTTCAGTAAGCCATAATGTGAGAGAGTGTAATTTCAGTAAACCATAATGTGAGAGCGTGTAACTTCAGGAAGCCATAATGTGAGAGAGTGTAACTTTTTCAGTAAGCCATAATGTGAGAGAGTGTAACTTCTTCAGTAAGCCATAATGTGAGAGAGTGTGTAACTTCAGTAAGCCATAATGTGAGAGAGTGTAACTTCAGTAAGCCATAATGTGAGAGAGTGTAACTTCAGTAAGCCATAATGTGAGAGAGTGTAACTTCAGTAAGCCATAATGTGAGAGAGTGTAACTTCAGTAAGCCATAATGTGAGAGAGTGTAACTTTTTCAGTAAGCCATAATGTGAGAGAGTGTAACTTCTTCAGTAAGCCAAAATGTGAGAGAGTGTGTAACTTCAGTAAGCCATAATGTGAGAGAGTGTAACTTCAGTAAGCCATAATGTGAGAGAGAGTGTAACTTCAGTAAGCCATAATGTGAGAGAGAGTAACTTCTTCTGTAAACCATATTGTGAGACAGTGTAACTTCAGTAAGCCATAATGTGAGAGAGTGTAACTTCAGTAAGCCATAATGTGAGAGAGTGTGTAACTTCAGTAAGCCATAATGTGAGAGAGTGTAACTTCAGTAAGCCATAATGTGAGAGAGAGTAACTTCTTCAGTAAGCCATAATGTGAGAGAGTGTAACTTCTTCAGTGTGCCATAATGTGAGAGAGATTAATCTTCAGTAAGCCATAATGTGAGAGAGTGTAACTTTTTCAGTAAGCCATAATGTGAGAGAGTGTAACTTCTTCAGTAAGCCATAATGTGAGAGAGTATAACTTTTTCAGTAAGCCATAATGTAAGAGAGTGTAACTTCTTCAGTAAGCCAAAATGTGAGAGAGTGTGTAACTTCAGTAAGCCATAATGTGAGAGCGTGTAACTTCAGTAAGCCATAATGTGAGAGAGTGTAATTTCAGTAATCCATAATGTGAGAGAGTGTAACTTCAGTAAGCCATAATGTGAGAGAGTGTAACTTTTCAGTAAGCCATAATGTGAGAGTGTGTAACTTCAGTAAGCCAAAATGTGAGAGAGAGTAACTTCTTCTGTAAGCCATAATGTCAGAGAGAGTAACTTTTTCAGTAAGCCATAATGTGAGAGAGTGTAATTTCAGTAAACCATAATGTGAGAGAGTGTCACTTCAGTAAGCCATAATGTGAGAGAGTGTGTAACTTTAGCAAGCCATACTGTGAGAGAGTGTATAACTTCAGTAAGTCATAATGTGAGAGAGAGTAACTTCAGTAAGCCATAATGTGAGAGAATGTAATTTCAGTGTGCTATAATGTGAGAGAGATTAAACTTCTGTAAGCCATAATGTGAGAGAGTGTAATTTCAGTGTGCTATAATGTGAGAGAGATTAAACTTCAGTAAGCCATAATGTGAGAGAGTGTAACTTCAATAAGCCATAATGTGAGAGAGTGTGTAACTTCAGTAAGCCATAATGTGAGAGAGTGTAATTTCAGTAAACCATAATGTGAGAGAGTGTAACTTCAGTAAGCCATAATGTGAGAGAGTGTAACTTTTTCAGTAAGCCATAATGTGAGAGAGTGTAACTTCTTCAGTAAGCCATAATGTGAGAGAGTGTAACTTCTTCAGTAAGCCATAATGTGAGAGACTGTGTAACTTCAGTAAGCCATAATGTGAGAGAGAGTAACTTCTTCTGTAAGCCATATTGTGAGAGTGTAACTTATTTAGTAAGCCATAATGTGAGAGTGTAACTTCTTCAGTAAGCCAAAATGTGAGAGAGTGTGTAACTTCAGTAAGCCATAATGTGAGAGAGTGTAACTTCTTCAGTAAGCCAAAATGTGAGAGAGATTAATCTTCAGTATGCCATAATGTGAGAGAGAGTAACTTCTTCTGCAAGCCATATTGTGAGAGAGTGTATCTACAGTAAGCCATAATGTGAGAGAGTGTAACTTCAGTTATCCATAATGTGAGAGAGTGTGTAACTTCAGTAAGCCATAATGTGAGAGAGTGTAACTTCAGTAAGCCATAATGTGAGAGAGTGTAACTTCTTCAGTAAGCCATAATGTGAGAGAGTGTGTATCTTCAGTAAACCATAATGTGAGAGCGTGTAACTTCACTTAGCCATAATGTGAGAGAGTGTCACTTCAGTAAGCCATAATGTGAGAGAGTGTGTAACTTTAGTAAGTCATAATGTGAGAGAATGTAATTTCAGTGTGTTATAATGTGAGAGAGATTAAACTTCAGTAAGCCATAATGTGAGAGAGTGTAATTTCAGTGTGCTATAATGTGAGAGAGATTAAACTTCAGTAAGCCATAATGTGAGAGAGTGTAACTTCAGTAAGCCATAATGTGAGAGAGTCTGTATCTTCAGTAAGCCATAATGTGAGAGAGTGTAATTACAGTAAACCATAATGTGAGAGCATGTAACTTCAGTAAGCCATAATGTGAGAGAGTGTAACTTTTTCAGTAAGCCATAATGTGAGAGTGTAACTTCTTCAGTAAGCCATAATGTGAGAGAGTGTAACTTCTTCAGTAAGCCAAAATGTGAGAGAGTGTGTAACTTCAGTAAGCCATAATGTGAGAGAGTGTAACTTCTTCAGTGTGCCATAATGTGAGAGAGATTATTCTTCAGTAAGCCATAATGTGAGAGAGAGTAACTTCTTCTGTAAGCCATATTGTGAGAGAGTGTAACTTCTTCAGTGTGCCATAATGTGGGAGAGATTAATCTTCAGTAAACCATAATGTGAGAGAGTGTAATTTCAGTAATCCATATTGTGAGAGAGTGTAACTTCAGTAAGCCATAATGTGAGAGAGTGTAACTTTTTCAGTAAGCCATATTGTGAGAGAGTGTAACTTCTTCAGTGTACCATAATGTGAGAGAGATTAATCTTCAGTAAGCCATAATGTGAGAGAGTGTAATTTCAGTAAACCATAATGTGAGAGAGTGTAATTTCAGTAAACCATAATGTGAGAGAGAGTAACTTCTTCTGTAAGCCGTAATGTCAGAGAGTGTGTAACTTTAGCAAGCCATACTGTGAGAGAGTGTATAACTTCAGTAAGTCATAATGTGAGAGAGAGTAACTTCAGTAAGCCATAATGTGAGAGAGTGTAACTTCTTCAGTAAGCCAAAATGTGAGAGAGTGTAACTTCTGTTATCCATAATGTGAGAAAGTGTAACTTTTTCAGTAAGCCATAATGTGAGAGAATGTAACTTCTTCATTAAGCCATAATGTGAGAGACTGTGTAACTTCAGTAAGCCATAATGTGAGAGAGAGTAACTTCTTCTGTAAGCCATATTGTGAGAGAGTGTAACTTCAGTAAGCCATAATGTGAGAGAGTGTAACTTCAGTTATCCATAATGTGAGAAAGTGTAACTTTTTCAGTAAGCCATAATGTGAGAGAGTGTGTAACTTCAGTAAGCCATAATGTGAGAGAGAGTAACTTCTTCTGTAATCCATATTGTGAGAGAGTGTAACTTCTTCAGTGTGCCATAATGTGAGAGAGATTAATCTTCAGTAAGCCATAATGTGAGAGAGTGTAATTTCAGTAAACCATAATGTGAGAGAGTGTAATTTCAGTAAACCATAATGTGAGAGAGTAACTTCAGTTAGCCATTATGTGAGAGAGTGTCACTTCAGTAAGCCATAATGTGAGAGAGTGTGTAACTTTAGCAAGCCATACTGTGAGAGAGTGTATAACTTCAGTAAGTCATAATGTGAGAGAGAGTAACTTCAGTAAGCCATAATGTGAGAGAGTGTAACTTCTTCTGTAAACCATAATGTCAGAGAATGTAACTTCTGTTATCCATAATGTGAGAAAGTGTAATTTCAGTGTGCTATAATGTGAGAGAGTGTAATTTCAGTGTGCTATAATGTGAGAGAGATTAAACTTCAGTAATCCATAATGTGAGAGAGTGTAACTTCAATAAGCCATAATGTGAGAGAGTGTGTAACTTCAGTAAGCCATAATGTGAGAGAGATTAATCTTCAGTAAGCCATAATGTGAGAGAGTGTAATTTCAGTAAACCATAATGTGAGAGCGTGTAACTTCAGTAAGCCATAATGTGAGAGAGTGTAACTTCTTCAGTAAGCCAAATGTGAGAGAGTGTGTAACTTCAGTAAGACATAATGTGAGAGAGTGTAACTTCTTCTGTAAGCCATAATGTGAGAGAATGTGTAACTTTAGCCAGCCATACTGTGAGAGAGTGTATAACTTCAGTAAGTCATAATGTGAGAGAGAGTAACTTCAGTAAGCCATAATGTGAGAGAATGTAATTTCAGTAATCCATAATGTGAGAGAGTGTAACTTCATTAAGCCATAATGTGAGAGAATGTAATTTCAGTAATCCATAATGTGAGAGAGTGTAACTTCAGTAAGCCATAATGTGAGACAGTGGTAATTTCAGTAATCCATAATGTGAGAGAGTGTAACTTTTTCAGTAAGCCATAATGTGAGAGAGTGTAACTTCTTCAGTAAGCCAAAATGTGAGAGAGTGTAACTTCAGTAAGCCATAATGTGAGAGAGTGTAACTTCAGTTATCCATAATGTGAGAGAATGTAACTTCTTCAGTAAGCCATAATGTGAGAGAGAGTAACTTCTTCTGTAAGCCATATTGTGAGAGAGTGTAACTTTTTTAGTAAGCCATAATGTGAGAGACTGTGTAACTTCAGTAAGCCATAATGTGAGAGAGAGTAACTTCTTCTGTAAGCCATATTGTGAGAGTGTAACTTATTTAGTAAGCCATAATGTGAGAGTGTAACTTCTTCAGTAAGCCAAAATGTGAGAGAGTGTGTAACTTCAGTAAGCCATAATGTGAGAGAGTGTAACTTCTTCAGTAAGCCAAAATGTGAGAGAGATTAATCTTCAGTATGCCATAATGTGAGAGAGAGTAACTTCTTCTGCAAGCCATATTGTGAGAGAGTGTATCTACAGTAAGCCATAATGTGAGAGAGTGTAACTTCAGTTATCCATAATGTGAGAGAGTGTGTAACTTCAGTAAGCCATAATGTGAGAGAGTGTAACTTCAGCAAGCCATATTGTGAGAGAGTGTAACTTCTTCAGTAAGCCATAATGTGAGAGAGTGTGTAACTTCAGTAAACCATAATGTGAGAGCGTGTAACTTCACTTAGCCATAATGTGAGAGAGTGTCACTTCAGTAAGCCATAATGTGAGAGAGTGTGTAACTTTAGTAAGTCATAATGTGAGAGAATGTAATTTCAGTGTGTTATAATGTGAGAGAGATTAAACTTCAGTAAGCCATAATGTGAGAGAGTGTAATTTCAGTGTGCTATAATGTGAGAGAGATTAAACTTCAGTAAGCCATAATGTGAGAGAGTGTAACTTCAGTAAGCCATAATGTGAGAGAGTCTGTATCTTCAGTAAGCCATAATGTGAGAGAGTGTAATTACAGTAAACCATAATGTGAGAGCATGTAACTTCAGTAAGCCATAATGTGAGAGAGTGTAACTTTTTCAGTAAGCCATAATGTGAGAGTGTAACTTCTTCAGTAAGCCATAATGTGAGAGAGTGTAACTTCTTCAGTAAGCCAAAATGTGAGAGTGTGTAACTTCAGTAAGCCATAATGTGAGAGAGTGTAACTTCTTCAGTGTGCCATAATGTGAGAGAGATTATTCTTCAGTAAGCCATAATGTGAGAGAGAGTAACTTCTTCTGTAAGCCATATTGTGAGAGAGTGTAACTTCTTCAGTGTGCCATAATGTGGGAGAGATTAATCTTCAGTAAACCATAATGTGAGAGAGTGTAATTTCAGTAATCCATATTGTGAGAGAGTGTAACTTCAGTAAGCCATAATGTGAGAGAGTGTAACTTTTTCAGTAAGCCATATTGTGAGAGAGTGTAACTTCTTCAGTGTACCATAATGTGAGAGAGATTAATCTTCAGTAAGCCATAATGTGAGAGAGTGTAATTTCAGTAAACCATAATGTGAGAGAGTGTAATTTCAGTAAACCATAATGTGAGAGAGAGTAACTTCTTCTGTAAGCCGTAATGTCAGAGAGTGTGTAACTTTAGCAAGCCATACTGTGAGAGAGTGTATAACTTCAGTAAGTCATAATGTGAGAGAGAGTAACTTCAGTAAGCCATAATGTGAGAGAGTGTAACTTCTTCAGTAAGCCAAAATGTGAGAGAGTGTAACTTCAGTTATCCATAATGTGAGAAAGTGTAACTTTTTCAGTAAGCCATAATGTGAGAGAATGTAACTTCTTCATTAAGCCATAATGTGAGAGACTGTGTAACTTCAGTAAGCCATAATGTGAGAGAGAGTAACTTCTTCTGTAAGCCATATTGTGAGAGAGTGTAACTTCAGTAATCCATAATGTGAGAGAGTGTAACTTCAGTTATCCATAATGTGAGAAAGTGTAACTTTTTCAGTAAGCCATAATGTGAGAGAGTGTGTAACTTCAGTAAGCCATAATGTGAGAGAGAGTAACTTCTTCTGTAATCCATATTGTGAGAGAGTGTAACTTCTTCAGTGTGCCATAATGTGAGAGAGATTAATCTTCAGTAAGCCATAATGTGAGAGAGTGTAATTTCAGTAAACCATAATGTGAGAGAGTGTAATTTCAGTAAACCATAATGTGAGAGAGTAACTTCAGTTAGCCATTATGTGAGAGAGTGTCACTTCAGTAAGCCATAATGTGAGAGAGTGTGTAACTTTAGCAAGCCATACTGTGAGAGAGTGTATAACTTCAGTAAGTCATAATGTGAGAGAGAGTAACTTCAGTAAGCCATAATGTGAGAGAGTGTAACTTCTTCTGTAAACCATAATGTCAGAGAATGTAACTTCTGTTATCCATAATGTGAGAAAGTGTAATTTCAGTGTGCTATAATGTGAGAGAGTGTAATTTCAGTGTGCTATAATGTGAGAGAGATTAAACTTCAGTAATCCATAATGTGAGAGAGTGTAACTTCAATAAGCCATAATGTGAGAGAGTGTGTAACTTCAGTAAGCCATAATGTGAGAGAGATTAATCTTCAGTAAGCCATAATGTGAGAGAGTGTAATTTCAGTAAACCATAATGTGAGAGAGTGTAACTTCAGTAAGCCATAATGTGAGAGAGTGTAACTTCTTCAGTAAGCCAAATGTGAGAGAGTGTGTAACTTCAGTAAGACA